>NC_080023.1:57160909-57461212 GCF_030020395.1 Manis pentadactyla | reverse complement strand
TAGTTAGAACAGGATATGTATATTTATTGTAAATGTATACTATATGTTCAAGTTCAGAAAAGCATCAGCATGTTTGAAAACTATAATGCCTAAGATGAAATGTATACTGAATGTAGTTTATAGCATGTTTAGAAGGACAAATAAGGGAACCAGGAAATAAAGTTCTAAAACTATTCAAATTAACATGGACCAAGAAACTGATGGAAACAGCATTATACAGAGTGATTCAATGAGTGTAGGCAACTATTTAATAATAAAAATCTAAGTGTAGTGTGGTGAGGTGATGGTAGGACAAATACTTGAATAAATAAATGGGTAAGTATTTTCCAAATACTAGGAATGCTGTTTAGAGAGGGAAAGATGGGGTGAAGGGAGGAAAGGCTCTGTTTAGTTAGAACAGGATAAGAGCCTCCAGAAAGGGGAAAACAGCTGCACAAGAACGTCCTTGGTTTTTTCTTAATGTACAAGGTATGTCTGTAGGTTTTTTGCTAGCAGTTAGAATCACATAAGCATGCCGCATTTAGAAACATAGACAACTTTCAATGATACTAGTCAAAACACTGAACAGCATACCCGAGGAATAGAAATTAGACAACTCAGCAAAGTAACTCAGCTAAGTCTGAAATACAGACCCTAGACAAAGCCCAGACACAGGCACTGTTGTCCCCTCCCAGCGTGTGCTGGGAGTCTGTACTTTTGCTTTTTCTGAACAAGAAAAGGCCTTTTTCTCCTGCTTGCCTTCCTTGAGCATCTGCAAAGTTCATTCTTCGGCTCTGTGAACATGAATCTGGTATCGTGTTTTGGGGGCTCGCTGGGGATTTCCTTCTGAGGTGAGTATCGGCATTTGGACTCTTCCTTTCCTTTTGCTGTTCTCATACTACCAACGCCTTCTATGCTGTGAAATACTGGGTGCCCATCAGCCATTTAAATAGGACTAAGCTGGCTGCTGATCTCAAATCTCAGGCATTAGGTTCCTCTGAGTCTCCCTCAGTTGATCCCCTGTCTCCCTTGGGAGTCGGGAGTGTTGGCAGAGTGGGGGCCAGAATTCTCTTTTGAATTTCTCCATAGATGTGTGGAAAACAGACCTCAGGGGTATTATATAAGTGGAATAAGCACCTCTGAATGATGAATATTGTAAGGTCTCACTTATACATGGAATCTAATGTAGTCATGCTCAAGGAAGTCTAAAGGGGACTTCCTTTTGTAGGGGCTGGGATGAGGGCAAAATGGGAAACTGATGGTCCATGGATACAAACCTTCAGCTGTTCCATATACATAAGTCCTGGAGACCTCCTGAACAACATAGTGTCCATAGCTAAAAATACTGTATTATATGCTTAAGATTTGCTGAGAGAGTAAATTTCATGGCAAATGTTCTTATAAAACATATACACAGAAAATAAAAATAATAATAAAGGGGCAGGAGGAAATTTGGAGGTGATAGATCTGTCTATGGCTTAGGGGGTAATGGTTTTGTAACAGAGGAGAACTGAATTTAATCTCTGGAGTTTAAAATTTAACACTAATATGAATTTGAAGATGAACTCAAGTAGCCCCCCAAACACTGTGACCACTAACTGATCCCAGTTTCTCTTTATTCTCTCTGTTTTCTGAGTCTCAGGGTCAGAGATTATGCAGAAAGCTGATTTTGCAGAATCCAAGCCATCCTGTCCCAGAGTCCGGAAGAGGAACCGATAATAGAAACAAAAAGCAACTGTATCAGCACAAGATGGTCTGTTTAGATCCTTGGAAGTTGCTACGTTACATAGTCTGTGAATGCTACAACCTTTCTCCCACAGTTTCCCCTTTAAAAGCTCTGACTGCTTGGCCTTTGGAGGCACAAGAGTTCTTTAAGGCATGAGCTTGCCACACCCTCATTGGTTGGCAAATTAATAAACAGTTTCTCTCCTTTCCTCAAAACCTTGTCATTGAATTCTGTGATTTGACTTTGGTGAGAAGCACCAGTTTTCAGTAACAGTTTCATGCATATATACTTATTCCCAAAGTCATCAAGTTACATATACAAATAGTATCACCTGCTATATCAATCTCAACTCAATAAAGTGATTCAAAGAATAAAAAGCAAATTTTGGTTTTTTTTGAACCACTAGGTGTCTGGTAATTTGTTATAGTAGCCATAGGAAACCAATATAGGCAGTATGAGGGTATTATAAGTACTATGGCCTTTGCAAACTAATGACCGGGAATGTTGACTTCTTTCTTCCTACATTTTACTTGTGATTGTGAACAAGACACTTAATTCTGTTCAATGTTGGATTCTTTATGTGGATGTCACAATACCTGATTCAACAGGATTGCACACAGACTTCATAAAACTCCTTGTGGGAAAGCACTTAGTCCTCAAACATAGTAGGTAATAATGATTCTCTATGCATTTTTAAGTATTTGCTCAGGGTCAGGCATTGTACAGGTGTTGCTGTCTATTGTTTACTGCATTACTTGTACCAGTGGCTCCTTTAGGGTCATCACACATGAGTAAATGAGGTTCAGAGAGGCTAAGTTACTTGGCCAAAATCACACCACCAGAAAGGGGGAGTCAGAGTTAAAACATTTGGAACAATATATACATGAAAGGATACCTATTTGTTAGGCCATTGATAAGACATTTAAAAGCTGATAGTGAATCTAGCCTCTTCCAAAGGATAACCATGAGCCAAAGTTGTTTCTCAGAGCCTAATTCATGAACACTGCCTAACTGACAGGATGTCTACATGACCTCTTGCCATCTTAAAGACACATATATTTTGGAACTGCACTGTACTTAAACTCCTTTATGAATGAAACTTGCTGTGTTCGCAAATAGCGAGCATGGATATTTGTACACATATGAAAGTGCATGTACATGTGTATGTATATATATGTTTATTAATATATGGGTACATGTTATAGGTAGAGCCTGCCAGATATATATTGGTTAAATGTAAAAATCCCCGGGCCGAGATGAAACAAAATCATGGATTATTTGAATCTGAGTGAGTGCACAGTGAAGTTAACAGAGATATTGGGCACAGTGGAGAGTTCTATTTCAGATTTGTTAAGTAGCACAAGTCTTTCACATCCAAGTGTGTAAATTGGAGGGTCAAAATGCAGTTCGTAGGGAGGCACAAAGCCCAACATAGCTGAGTGTTCTCCCAGCTCCCTGTGGCTCTGACTCCTTCCTCAGTGTCTGAGCCTCAGCCCTCTACTTATATTCTCTTCAAATGGCTTTGGTCCCTATAGTGGCCCTTTCGTTGTGGGCCGCCCTCTAAGGATTAGAAGTTGGCCTTTAGTTTTGGTTGCATTTCCCAGGGAAAGAAATCTTGTCTCCATGAATTTTATTATATAAAATTTCTATCATGGAAAAATTGTAAATCATCAGAATTTGTAGATTTTTACCAGCCAGTGTTTGCAATGAATAGCTGATATTTTCTTTCCAGCTACTTGTTAAAACTGCATCACTTTTCCTTATAAACATAACTAACATCAAAGCCATGATTTTGATTAGTATTCCAGGGGTTTCATGCAAATTGCATGGATGAGAATTTCTTCCAGTATAGACTATTTCAAAATTTAAAATGAGTTTGCTGTGATGATTTTCTTGCCCTAAGAATAACCTTCCAATTCTGTCATGAACTGCTTTCTTCCAAAAACATTGTACCATATGATTAAAAATAACATCACTTGTCTTTTCTTTTGAAATATTGAAATACTGACAAAATGTGTGGGTATTAGCATATCATATTTGTAGAAAAATTTTATTGAGAATGAAGATAAAGATGGTGTCCAGTGTCCCTCTCTCAAAGGTATGCAGAAATCATGATGTCCCCTAATACCTCAGACTGAGACCTGAGTTGGACTATAGGTCATTGCAGTTGTAATTAGTTAAGATGAGGTCAAATGGAGTAGAGGGGACCCTTTTCCCAATGTGATTGGTGTCTTTATAAGAGAAGGAACTAGAAGATAGCTTTGTGACAAAAGAGACTGAGTTAGAAGTGATGCATCCATTAACCAAAAAACACTAAGAATGGCCAATCAGTGTAAGAAACTAGGAAGATGCAAAGAAGGGTCATATTCTAGGGCTGTCAGGTGAGAGAAAAAGAGAGACTCTACAGACAGAACGACGAGAGCATAGGTTTCTTTTGTTTTTAGCCACTAGTGAGATTTTGTTATAGCAACCTGAGGAAAATGATACGATGGGATAACAAAATATGCTTGATAGATCAGTTTATTATGCAACTATTTTTTTAAATTTTTATATTGCTGTTAACAGAGAGAACAAAGAAGGAAAAATCAAATAGTTCAGAGAATATCAGTACTATTGTTTAGCACTACTGATCATTGATTTCAAGTGTACATTCATTCATGTAACACTATTTGATTGGATTTTCTTTTTCATTTTTGAAAAGCTGGAAGTTTTTGATCAGTCAAATTATTTGAAAATTCCAATGTAATGCAGAACATAATATGAATAATACTGCACTCCTTTGAATTGTTTTAAAACATGCTTTTCAAAGTACTTTGGAAGTATTTATTATATAGAAAGCTAAAAAAGTGTTAGTAAGTAGGTAAAAGAAGTTTCGAGTAGGAAGATTCATCAGGAGAAAGAGAGCAAGTAGGACTTCCCGCCAAGCCTGTGGATAAAGAGAAAACATTCTTTGTATTAAATATGAATTATAGATGAAACCCAGCTAATAACTATGCTGTTCTTTGCTGTGGCTGTTGAGTGATTTCTAGACAGATTGCTCAGTCACTGACTGAGTGTTCACAGTTGTCCACTTGTTGCTGTCTGCTCTGGTTGACCAAGTGTCGGGCTTCTCTCTCTCCTCCAAGCCTCTGAACCCTGCTTGCCCCAAGCCTGGACAAGCACTAAAAATGGAATGTGCAGAAGCAGCTGAGCAGAGAGGATACTTTCTATGTCAGACCCTCCTGATCATTTCCCCTTCCTTGCTCAGCATCCTCTTAATTTTTCTGCCAATTTTTGCTGAGTTCCTGCCAATTTTACGCTTCCAAAGAAAAGCCTTTTTCTGTTTCATGTTGAAAAGCATGTAGTTTTCTGATATTTGAGGGATCTCCCTTTTGCAATGGCCTTGTCTGAAAGAAGTCTCTCCTTTTCAAAATTTGAATCTTTTAAAATTTGACATTTGTAAAGATCCCTGACCAAAAATTGTGTGTTGCTTAGAACCATTCACAGAAAACACTTTATTAAAATAATTCTTAAGTAGTCAGGCAATCAGACTCTACTTGTTGCTCTCTATACTACTCCTTCCTCCGTTGCAGCTCTTATTTCTCCTCGTAAATTATTTTGACAGTTTCCCAGGACTGCTTTGTCATCTGTCTGCACTCCTTGTCACTTTACCTGCCATTCTCCTGCTTGCATAAAGCCTAAATAACCTATCCACTCACATCACTTCCTTATAAGGGACATTCTGCCTGATGATGGCTTGCTTTTACATACATCTTTAGGACTTGCTAATAAGCCATCAAGGGCACTGACTCTGACTTAGTGGCATTTATATCTGCAGTAGCTACATCTCCGCAGGCTCTTGATGTGGCCAAGAAATATCCAAAGGCTCACTGAGTACAAAGTGCACTTGGGCCTTTATATCCTATGACAGTTACACAAGGCACTTTATTTATTTCCAGTTACTTCTTCTCAAGTGTTTCAAGAACTCCTTTATTTCCAGGTCTACACATCTCATAGTATAATTAAATACCAAGCATTTTCTTTCCCTGGTCACTCACAGAGGGAGTTAATAAATAAAGAATGCATATAGAAAATTTCATTGAATAAATTTCTTTGATCTTTCTTTCTCCACTTTGCACTTCTTATAAGAGGTTCAGTGGTTCAGTTCTGCATTTTAGCCTACTTGGCTTTTCAATTTGAATGCTCTTCTTTCAAATTTAACATAGCCAATTTATCTTCTTAACATCCCCTACTTGAAACACACAAAACATGTGCACAAAGCAAAATTCTCTGTCTTAAAAACAGAGAAACAGATAACCAGGGAGGCATCGTGGCATTGCTGAAAGGCTTATTACTGCTGTTAATCCAGTTCTGATAACCGGAGTACACTTCTTTTCTGTGAGGCTTTGCCCATTTGGTCTTTCACTCAATCCATCAACAATCTCTTGATTGCTTTTTCTCAGAGCCTCTTTCTCATAATTCTTTTAACCCTTTTATCACCAACTATTTCAGTGGCCTCACCCCTCCTCTGAGATTGAGCCTACACATTTCATCCTCATTAAGGTCTCCCAAATAACATTTTTAATGTATACTTCTTTGATCAAATATCTTCAACTGCTGTCCAATACCTTGACAGGGGTGGGGGTGGGTCAAGTTCAGAAACTCTTTACCCTGTCACTAATGGCAACAGGAAATTCAATTTGAATGAATTCTCTATGTCCATTTGAAAATAATTGAAATCTTTTTGAACTATAGGACAGTCTTCTTCTGTCTCCAAAATATTGTTGTATTTTGCATCTATATACGTAATCTTCATAGAATTTGAGACACTTAAAGTTGTTTTAGATGACATGACTTTCTAAAAGGAATTTGGGAATATTTCCTGATTTTCTCATTGGTGGCATATTAGAATAGTGGTCCCCACCCTCACCGCTCATCAGATGCCCCAAGGCAAAGTGTCTGAAATTTTATATTCTCATGAATCATATGTGAGTCTTATTAAAATGCAGATTCTGATGCAATAGGTCTGGGGGTGGCCTCAGATGCTAAATTTGAGACAGATTCCCATATGGCCCTTGTGCAACTTCTCCAAAGATTACATTTTAGGATGAAATGTTCAGAAATTATCCAGGTACAGATTTAGTGCAGGGCAGTCTGTGGTCACAGTTATATACAATTCTCATCAAGGGCTCTATGGACTATGTCTTTTATAGTCTTACCAATTCTACAAAGTATTAAGTATGAGTATAATACCTATTTTGTCCATGAGCAATTGGAAGTTTAGAAAAGTTTAGGATGAGTTCAAGGTTGTGAAATAGTAGTTGCCATGCCTGGAATACAAACACAGGTATTCCCGTCCCTAAAGTCCAGAGTTCTTTGGAGACATTAGATAAATAAATACACTTTAGGATAGCTTTCCCTGGCACATTTCTTCAATGGTGCTACTTTGGTTTTGAGAAATGGCTTTTGCCTTTTCTTGTTTTAACTGTCACCATTGACACTTTTGGAGAATATAGAATTTCACTAGGCCTGGCTTACCTCTGTCAGGTCCTTTGGTTACTTAGCGCCAAAAGGAACTGGAAATGCACCTGATGGATTACCTCCAGCAAATGATGCATACTGTGCCGGATCTGTGAAATCCTTTGTGTGTTACAAACAGACAGAAAGAGAAAATTGTGAGAATTGAGACCATGACATGGCAAATATTTCACAATAATTTCCATTTAAAAGTTAGGTCATTAAAGTTGGTAGGATCTTATATGTCATCTGCATGATTGTTTTCCCAAACCTTTAGTCTGGGGGGGTACGTTTTTTGCTTTTTACAAGAAAAAAACTTAAAAGAAGGTAAAAACGATAAGATATTCACATTTTTATAGTTTGCTGACAATTCTGTTGTTTTATAATGCAAGTGCAGCCATTGATTATAGGTTGACACTGTATATATAAACCACTGACAAAGGTTTATATATTCTTTATAATATTTATTTTAAGCTCCTGCTTTACCTATCCTTGAATATTCCAGTTAGGAGGAATTTCCTAATGCCAGGTTAGGGGGAAGTGAAACTTCTCACTTCAATTTACAATGAGCTTACTGTCTCTGAAAACACCTCTCTTTAATATTTGCTTCTGTTAACCAAGTATTCACAATTTCTCCTTCTGCATCTTTTTATTTGATGCCATTTCAAATTCATCTATTTACTATATTAGCATTTTAGAAACCTTATCACATTGATATGACATGTTGAATAACGTATCAATGACAGCTTTCATTAAGAAAAATGATAAGTAAATGAATTTTTAAAATCTATTTAATTATTCATTTAAGTTAACCTAATGACTTCATCATATTAGAAAGCATCAGAAGATGGAGAATAACCACATCATATATGTTTTTAGCACCCTCTATGCACCCTTAGGCACATGTTCCACTTGATAGAATTTCAACTGTTCTTTAGATCAAGGAAATTATTTACCAGACGAAGATACTTAAGTTCTGAGAGAATAATTGGCTTCTTCAGGGTGGCATTATGAGTTCTCATCTAAATGTTACTGGTATGCAAGACTTAGAGGTCTTTTATCAGTGTATCATAAATAACTAAAATCAGAATATACTTTAGCCATTCATCATAGAGATGCCTCAGAGATAAGTATAGATTCTTCTTTTAGAATAAATATTCAGGGAAGAAAATACTTTTCCACTATTCTTTATCAAAATGAGAATTCTTACAAGGTCATAGTCTCTATACCAATGATGATTCTGTTCAAATAAAAGCAGATTATCATTGTAATTCATGTTTAATTGCCAAACCATTGAATGAAAGTGACCTACCTGACCAAATGAGGCAGCACTCTTGGGAAAAAAGAAAAGAAGAGAATAATGAACATTTTGATTTCATAAGTCCAAATTGAATGTAAAAATACCCTTAGTTTCCACAATTGTGATTAAAATAAGTGCAAAGAATTAGGTAACTGATACACTAAACTAGTTTTATTTAATGACGTCTTCAAGAGAGTAGAGAGTATTGGTCAAATTCATTTGCTACATTGAAACACACTTCTTTTGTGCGTAAGAGAGGAGAAAATCTATCATGGTGATAGAAGAATGAAATTGATAAGCTTGAGTTTGGATTTTCTGAACCAAATTATTTTGTATGGATGTCTTTTGTACATATTTTCAAATATTTATTGAGCTGATAGTGGTATGTTTTTCTCTGTTCTTCTTAGATTTTTTATTTTCCTACTTCTATCCTGTTTAAAAAAAAATGTGATAGACTTTGATGCCATAACCAGTTTGTTTTTGAAACACCCACTAGAACTTGTAGTAATTGATGAGTGTTTTTATTTTTGACTAATTTCTCAGTATTTAGACACAAAGAATGCCAAAGTGTAAGGACCTATATATTTAACAGAAGGAAAAACAAAGGTAGGGGGAGGAGGAGGAGGAGGAGGCAGAAAGAGTTTCAGAGAGATCAGCTTTAACCTGGGACACACAGTTGTAAATGACATACAAGCTGGGAGCTCTGGCATTTGCTGTGTGTACAGCTTTGAATATTTCAGTGTCCTTTATCAGCCTCTTAGCCCCACATCCTTTTGGAGTTCATTTAAAAATTGATTATTCACATTAAGCAAATTAGACTTGAGTTTCTCTGTGTGAATGTGGTGTGTACTCAAGATTTATTCTTAATCCTTAATGAATTTATGGAGGTGAGTTCAAGGAAAATGCCCTTCTAAAATCATTAAAATTTATAAAGCTGTATTCAGGTCAATGCATATATAAGGCACAAGGAAATCTTTGAGCAATTACTGAGAACATAATCTTCAAACTTTCCTGTTATACTTACGATCATGGTAACCATGAGAGCCATAATGAGGGCAAAGATAAAGATCTTCATATTTGGCAGCGTCCTGTGAAGGCACGTGTGAAATATCAGTAGCACATTAATTCCTGCATTTACAAACCAAACATCTACTGATCAAACAGCTTCAGAACCTTCTGAAACATACTAGAAGTATGAAGACCCTCAAAACACATTTCCTGACATCGTGGAATTGAGAGACTAGTAGGGGACATTGGTAAGTAAAGAAAAGTGATGTGATAAGGAAATGCTAAAGTGCTTCAAAAATACACAAAATGGATATCATAACCAGACCAAAAGAATGTGGGGTTTAAGTAGAGGGAAAGCTTGTGGTATGTTATATAGGATAAGTAAAGAGAGGTGCTGGGAGATTGCAAAAAAAAAAAAAAACAACTAGGAGACAGGGTAGCATGCTGGAAGTGAAATAGTTCATTATATAAGAAAGACAAAAATAGAGAAGGCTGACCACTTATTATTGGAAGATTACAGGTGCCTTATATAGTGAAATTAGGATAATGATTAGGGAAGAATTGAAAAAGATAAAATGACAAGCTGTAGACACTGTTTTATAATCGAGTTAGTGAAAATGAGCCAGTTTCTGGCTTGAGATTTATGTAGATGGTGTGACCCTGGTATGAGAAAATCAATGAGAGGGAGCAGAGAAAGTTCAAATTGAAAAGGAGTTTCAGGAAAATATTTGTAGATATTTTGAGAAATTGAATTGGTAAAAATAATGTAATCTTCCAAATAATCTTATTCAATAAAAGTAACCTAATCTGGGATTCTTTGATGTTTTTGTCATTTTGTATATCCAACTGAGAGCCTATTCTGTTGCTATTGAAGAGAAGTCATCAGATTATTTATTTCTGAATGGTAGACATCTGAATGAAACATTTTTCAAACTATAAGGTAAATAATGATAAGAACACTTTTCCCTGATCTTCTTAAAGCATTAGTTGGATAGAATTACAATAACAACTTTCATCTAGGGGTGATATAAACAATCCTTCTGAAGGACTCTAAACCCTAACATATGAAGCAGAATCCGGGAATGGTGGTATTTCCCTTGTTGTTCATCTGCTATTTGCCTAATTGGTTGTTACTTGGGACTGCAGCATTACACAAGCCGTCAACATTATATACCACCTGGTGAAGTTTTTCTGTCATTTACTACTTAGGCTAAATATTCAGTCATGATATAACAAAAAGGAATATAACTTATAGGGGTATTTATAACCAAAATTTCATTGAGCATAGAAGATTAAAGGGAAATTCACAGCATAGTGTTCTACAGAGATAGATGGATAGATGGATAACTAGATATAGGCGTAGATAGATAGATAATGGCTTTGAAAAAATGTTTCTCAAAAACAGAATGATAATAGTTTGAAATAGGAAAACCAGCTTTTAGTTTTTTCAGCACAATCATGAATGAAATGAAAATGTGTTCAATAAAATGAAGTATTAACATAATCTATTACATAATGATAATTAGGCAAAAACCAAACCATTTTGATTGATGAATGAGACACCAAAGAGGTAACAGAAATGAATTAATGATAGGAAGGAAGTACTTCTGAAAAAGGTTACTCAAATGTTTGAAATAATACACAAATTTGCCAGAAGACACCGTATGCTACTCAAGACATCATTTTCTTATAAAATTTAAATTTGTTTGAAATTAATGGTAAAAGTTATTAAAAAGCAGACATATAAGTCAAGGAAGTGAAAAGCCTTCTAAAATGTTTCCACCAACAGAGATGGAGCACATCCTCCATTTGCTATATCATTCACTTTGTGCTATGATTGCTGTCAACATGGAGGCAATGCAATCCTCAACCTACCTTCAGATCCTGATATATAGTCATTTCCTTAAATAGTTTCTTAATGAGAAATTAGCAATAAAAAACATTTATTTTATATGTGGTTTCAATTTATTCCAGCAAAACAAGATTAGAATAAAACAGCATATATGGTTGTATGTGAATATATTACCTTTTACTCAAGATGAGACCGAAGAGTCAGAGGAGCTGAAATTCTGAAGCTTAAGCGTTGATGTGTCCTTCTAGAGCACCTTTGTATTTATACAAACTGAAATCCTCCAGTTGTTTTTCTAAATGTGAAGTATGAGATCATATTATGGAACTGAAAATAATGCCCATATCTGTCCCCACAGACACTAAGAGCAAACTTCACAGGGTGACTTACAATTTGTTTCCTGTGAGGCAGAGTCACCAGGAAACAAATGGAGCCATCAAATGTTAATGCCAGTGTTAGTCTAGGCAGATGTGAATGAGACAAAGGGAAATGTATGCTGGAGTAAACCAAATGTATAAATGAATTGAAAGGGTAAGAATGTTTCTGTAGGACACCATCCACCCTGTTTCAACAAGTACATGTCCAACAGGGAACAACTCAAAGCCAAAAATGATACCATCTTACCAAAATTTTGCCTGTGTTCATCTAATAAATGGTAAGAAATGGCATAATAAAATTGGAGTCACCATCGACGTCAAAGATGTCCTACAAATTTTAAACGGTACTCTGATTCCATTGACTTTAGAATATTTGAAGTTTGAAGAATATTAAAATATTCGGGAAACCCAGTAATTCTGTGAGTTTTATATGATAAATCAATTGTCCTAATTTTTAATGTCAAATAACCATAGAAGCTCAGTACTTTGTATTTTGCATAAAACTAGATGCCTATGTTTTGGAATTTAATATATTTCCTTTGAGTCTTTAAGGGCTTTATCTCTTAATGGATGCCTTCTTTTGAACTTACTAACTAGAAAGACGGAAGAGTTAGTTTTCACTAAGTCCCTAGGTAAATTGGGATACAAATTCACACCTTTGTTAGTGGTTAGATAATTCAATATATCAATTTATGAATATCAGAAATTCATTGTTGAAGTTTAGATGACTTTTATGTGGTAGTTCATTGTTCCCCAAAGTGTGGTACATTGGACCCTGAGAAACAGCATCACCTGAGAGCCTGTTGGAAATGGAAATTCATAGGCCCTCTTTCCAGACATGTTGAATCAGAATCTTTTAGGTGCAGTATGAATCCCATTCTAATGATATACTTAGTTGATTATTTGTATGCCAAAGAGTTTGAAAGACCTTATAACTAATAAATGTATTATTAGTCTATAGATGATCCTACAAATATAACTTAAGGTTTAATTTAGTGTTAGGTGAAACTTATATGACTAATCGAACAAGTCCACTGATGTTATTTTATTCTCTGGTTAATATACAAAACAAATATTTTATAAAGACCAAAAAGAGTTAAAGTGAAGTCCAATTTCTATCATACTTATTCTTTTTTCATTGATTTCTAAGCCTTGTAGATATATAGTCAATCTCAAATGTAAAACAAATCCATCTAGTATATTCTTGATGGAAAAAATACATATGTAGGGCATAATAAGCACTGAAATAAGTCTGACTTTAAAAAATATGCCCTGCTCATTCCATTGTGGAAAATCAAATGATTTCCCTCCTTCTGCTTCTCTTTCCCTCCCTTCCTCACTACTTCATCCCCTCTTTCTCTCTCAATTATTTCTTCATTGATTCATTTAAGCAAAGTTCTGGGCATTATTCCAGCAGACCTGTGACAGGCAGGCTAGTGAACAAGTGAACTAATGCTCCAAAGCTGCTCCCCAACTTCAGCAGCAACGAAAACAAACTACCAGCTAATAAGACTCGATAGATGCTAATACACACATTTCAAACCTACAGCTATGCTGAACTCACTCATAGTTCGGGTGGGACACCAACATGGAGGCCTTATTGCACCCATCATTTTCTGCTTCACCATGAAGGAAGTGTGGGGATTGCGTGTGACAGTGGGAATCATGAATAGTGGACTCTGGTCAAGGTTAGCCTTCCTGTGGCAGCTGTGGGTTTATCCTCCTGGAACAGTATGTCATTTTAGAATATCGATGGACCAGAACACGTCCTGATACTTTTTAATTAAGACAGATATCTCTTCCTCTGTAACCAACCCCCATACTGTTTCAAAATGTCAGGTCTTTCACTTACAAGGGAAAAATCAATGAAGAGCTATTGCTATATCACAAGTGTGACATTAAATTGATGGCATGAGGATGTACCTGTGACAGGTATTTATGGTGATATTTATGCTGGATTTTCTTTCTCCTCTTCCTTCTCCTCCTGTTCTCTTTCCCCGTCCTCCTCCTCCTCTTCCTTCTCCCTCATTTGAGCGTGGTCTCCTACAATGCAAGCATGGTCTACAGTCTACTTCATAACTCGTGATGATTGTTTATTTAACTAAAAAAGATTTTGTGTCATATGTCTGTGAATTATTAAAATGAAAAATACTATAATTGATAAATATAAAAAAAGATCTGGCTACAAGCCATATAACATAAAAACTCCTAGGCACTGGGAATACAAAGTGGCAGCCTCCTCTTCCTGTTCATATGGGGCTTAATATCTTATGTTTGGACTGAATGTTTGTATCCCCCTAATCCATACTGAAGCTCTGCTGCACAATGTGTTGTATCAGGAAGCAGGACATTAGAATATAATTGGGTTAACAGGAGGTCCTGAGCAGGAGGCTCCGTGATGGTCAAGTGCCCTTATAAGAGAGGAAGCACTGGAGATCCTCTCTTCACTATGTGAAGGTACAGGAACTGGACAAGCCAAGAAGGCTGCCCCAGGAGCCCATCCACACTGTCTCCCTGATCTTGAACTTCCCAGACTCCGGAACTGTGAGAAATAAATTATTGTTTAAGCCACCCAGGCTGTGGTATTTTGTTATAGCAGCCTCAGCTGTCTAAGACATCTTATAATGTGTGAAACAAGCCAGGGTGCAAGGCAACGGCAGAAAGATAACCCAGGAAAGGACTGAGTATCTGATTCTCAAGCAGGGAGGAAAGAGTCCAGGCTGGCGGTGAAAACTTAAGAGAAATCAGTTTATCGATTGTAATAACAACTATGAAAATTGGAGAGATTCAAAAGGAAAGAGTGTGCAGTCTCAGAGGAGCAGTGGGGGGAGGACAAAACCCAAATATAACACCAGTGTCATGTGGGAGAGAAAATAGGTCCATGAGGATCTCCAGAAGGGAAAGAAGAGCAGAAGTGAAGAGTATTTCTAGGCAGTTTGTGAACTGTGGTGGAAGCCAAAGGGGTGAAATTTCAAAAAGGTACCTTGATCATCATGATCAGTGATACAATGACTGTGGAGATTGCTTCATCTCTTTAAACTATAATTTTCTTATCTGGAATAGTTATAATGATAGTTAGGATGGGATTAAAGGAACATGTTTGTCAATGACTCTGCAACTGGAAATTGTTGAAATATGAACATTCAGCATTGATTTTTCTTTTTCCACCACAATCTAGATTAGAAAGTACATCTTAATTTTAAAAAGTTATATAAGAATGAGGGAGGAAAGGAAAACGAGCACAGTGGTAAAACATTTTTGGGGACAAATTGGAGTCACCTGGACTTAAGATGGGATGGAAAAAGTTTGAAATCTGATCAGATTTATGTACTATACAGAAAATTGGGAAGGGAAGTGAAGGCATTTATGCTCAAAGGACTTATTTTCTCTACATTACAAGTGATTGCTTAATGGGTGAGATGAATTAGATGCTTCAAAAAAACGACACTATTTTTGGACAGTTTAGAGCTATAAGACCAAGTACAAGGGAAAACTTGCTAAGCAATGTGGTGTTATTTCTATGTTTAGAAAAAATCAATGAAATTTTTTTTCCAGTAGAATTGAGTGTCCTAGGTAGGACAGCAGTGTAAGTTAATTTAAGGACTCTTCAGGATTAACCTTTTTTGCTAGTAGGGTTATTTAAGGCCAGAAGTTCCCAGGAGTTATTTGAGTTATTGCAAGTAGATATGAAATCTGAATTGGAAAGAAATTAAAAAAAATAAAAAACGAGCTGGAAATCAAAGCTTTGTGAAGGACCTGGTTATTTCAGAAAGCCTAGGTACAAGTATCTGCTTCAACTCTTGCCTCCTTCCAAAATATAATTAAAGATCACATCCTTTTCCAATGGCTTCCATCTCAAACCAAAGGTGAATTTAACTTGTATAGAGCTTTAATAATTTGAACACACTTTTCACTGTGACCTGTTTTCCTTCTCACCACTTCATGCATTCTTTACTATTCAGGTGGATCCCCTGGCAGTTTCCCCAAACACAGCAACAATATTCATCTTACCATGAATTTCACTTGCTCTTTCTACACCTTGTCATTTTCTTCCTTCATGTTCACTCCTATACTTAATTCATATCTTTTCTTAAATGTCACTCCAACAGAAATTGTTCCTGACTTTCCTCTTTAAAATGGCCTCTGCCCTTGCCCTGCCTTTCATGTCATTAGAGCACTTACCACCACTTGAGACAGTATGTATAATTTGTTACTCCTTGTTTGTCACTCCCAACTATAATGTGAGCTCCATGAATGCAGGGCTTCTCTGTCTTTGTTACCTGCTACATCGTCAGCATCCAGAACAATGCCTGATGGCTTGGCACTCAATAAAATAGTCACTCAATTATTGGTTGAAAATATACTGAATCACTCAATAAATATTTGTTGAATGAGAGTCATTGGTGACACCTCTGACAGCAGGCATCAGAAGTTTGTGTTCTCATTGTCTGCCAGCCACCATGGAGCTTCTAGGGACTCAGATTGAAAATGTGAGGTCTCTGGAGAAGGTTTAGGATAGGTACTGTGGCAAATGGAACCAGCAACAAATCAGGCAATGTTAGAATAAATAGCTCAAAAGAACACAGCTGAGGTAGTGCATCTTAGATTTACAGGATTTGAAATATGAGGAAATGAGTTAGGAATCATGGACCTCAAAGGAACTCTCACAGAAAGCATTTCAATAGCACCCAAACTATGAAAAGGAAGTGATTAAAGGAATGACTATGTCAGCTTAGTCTGTCGGTGTGAAAAGTGGAACTAGACTATACACATCAGATTGTGCCTCTTATTTATTTCCCTTTGAAAGAAAAAAGGCATTTGTTTACTTAGAAGCAGTGGTGGAAGAAGCTTAATAGTTAGAAATTGGAATCATCTCATTAAACATCAATAGGGAGGCAACTGTTACAAAACATAAAGACTGCACGGCCTTGGCCTTTCTTTCTTCTGTGTTGTCCTTTGGATAATGCAGCCCAAACATGGTGGCGGTGAGGTGTGATATGACAGATGAGAAAGCACAAGTAGAAATTGGCATTTCTAAATGAAACATATTTTTAAAATTCAGATTATCTCTAAAATATATGATCCTGTAAGTTCTTATACATTCTGGCCTGGTGCAGAATAAACATTGTGAACAATTTTCATTATTGATAACTAAACTAATTTATAAATAAGGTAAATTTAGTTATCAATAGTTAAATTTATATATATATAAAATTGAATGTATATACTGTAAAATCTACTACCATTAGTATCTGAATAGACAATTAAGTATTTGTTAAGTGAGTATCTGAATAAATGAGTTATCATACAGATTTTGCAGTATATTACATAAAAAACTTCATATTTTCCCTTCCAGTGAAAAAGTAAATGGAAACCTTTTAATCTTGTTTGACTAATAGTTTAATATGTGTCAGAAGATGCTATTGCTTCCCACAATTAGAATAGGTGGCTATAAATGTGATCTAGATTTACTCAATTTTGTTAGCAAAGCTGTGTTAGACAACTAAAAGCTTTCTTTAAAATTTGCTTTAAAACTGAATTCCTCAAAAATAGAACTGATGCTATTCTTTCTCCTCCAGAATGCTTCTTATTGGCCTCTACACTTTATAGATTCCTGCCTTAAAATGTCATACTACCATTTCTAATCTTGCAAAACTTAGTTCTGCAGAATCTCTGGCCCCTTAGGTTTTTTCTGTGCTAGTTGAGAATGCTGTGCATTTCTCTTTTCTGGTAATAAGCTCCCTGAGGGCAAGGAATGTATATCATTTTTGTATCTATTATATGAAAAATTGGTGAAATTCAGGGTGTATATTTCTATTATGAGAGTATAATTTTATACCAAATGTTAACATATTAGCAATTTTAGGTTTTAATTTTCTCATGGTCAGTGATTTTGAAATGTGCTTTTCCCTTAAATGAGTTTCCCTGGGAGAAACACTTGAGTTTTGGCGTAAATTCCCTTGGATAAATAGATTTTCCTATATTTTCTATAGGATATAAATATTCCTGTATCTCCAGAGAAATTTGACTTTAACTTCTATTTTAATTATTGCTTAGAATCTATGGTTATCACTGCATAGTGTGATTTCATTAAAAGTTTAGACCAATAATTAATTTTACAAAGAGACCATTTATGCTATTCAAATGATAACATATGGACAAATTCTGAAGTTACCATGACATGAAACAATAAGAAATTACAATTTAAATGAAACTTTCTGGCAATTACTGAGCTTGTAGGTACTAAAAATAATAGATGAGCAATTCATCCTCCTGTTTGGATACTATCCCTTTTCTTGAGATCATAAAAGAGTTAGTACATATATTCAACTGAGGAAGTTAGATAATTCAAATGAATTATTTTGGTATTTGATTTTTAAGTGTTTTGCTATGTAAACTAAATAACTGTGTTGCTCATAATAACTACTGGACTGGTATGACTATAAAGTATGCTTTGGTAAGTTGTGTTCAAGGTTCATTTCTACAACTTTGTTTATATTCTTTCAGGTTCCAATTTTTCTTCCTTATTTTCTATATTCCATCCTTCCTCATTCCTTCTTGTATTTCTCACCCTGTTCTTTCAAATGACTGGTATTGATCACTCTTATTGGCACTCAGGTCACATTATTGAGTAAATAAAAGCTCTTTGTGGCTAAAGTGAATATAAGGGGAGTGGAATTAAACACAAATGATACTATTTTAATGTAAATGAGATGTTTATAGACCACATCAAAACTTAATACACCTCGCATTTTAGGTCAGAACACAAACTTATAGTGTTCTGTGTTCACCAAGATATATTCAAGTTATAGTCAATAGGATAGACGCCCGTGGAATACGTATGATATTCAGAAAGAACAGCTGCCAACTCTAAGCACAGGGGTGGCCTTAGTCCACCTGCAGTCATATATTCCAAGACAAGGTGATCATTACCTTGGAAAACTGATAGATCAGAACCTGAATTGCTATCTTTAAATGAAGAGGGGATGATTCATTTTCCTACAACAAAATGTTGTGTCCTTGGAAATGTCAGAGTATTTCCTTTAAAACACATCTCAACAAAGAGATACTGACATCTCGTAAGCGTGGTGCCCCAAGGATACAACTCATAGCCAACTTTTATAATGCGCTTTCCTGTTTTATGTTTTTAAAACTCTCCCAAGGACAGGATGATCTTTAACTATCCATCCATACTCATGAGAGAAACCCAAAGCTGAGGAGTTCTTGACAGGTTATCAAAGTTCATTTTTTAAGGCCTCACAGAGCTGAGATGTACACTTAATACTGTTTCATCTTACAGCAACGTTGAAATACGAGATGAAAAATTTGAAACAGTATTTGGGTGCAACTAGTTGTATGCTGTAGTTTTGACTGCAGGGGACTCTAGGGAGAAGATGCTGACACTGTCCTCAAGGTGTTTACATGTTAATCTGGGAGACAAACAGATATACAGACAAGTCCAGGAGACAGCTGTGTGTGTTTGGGAATCATAGGATAGAGAGAGAGTAATTCATGTGGGTAGGATGCTTTAGGAAAAATGCAGATAGGAAGAACAGTAAGGTTATCGACTTAGAGAATAATACTGTAATTTATGAAAGAAAGGAGAGAAGTCCATGCAATATACCTGGAAGCAGTAACCACATGAAGGGATTTATAGGGATAATTACCAAGAACAAAAACAAAACGACATGGCACAGAAAAATAGAGACCTTTGGGATGTGCTACTTAGTCTTTTTCAGGTGTGGTTTTTCATTTGCAAAATGTGAGAGTAATAGTTTTGAGAAAATAAATTGTGAAAAATGTATCTAAATCACACTGCACAGTAAATCAGTCAGTGCAGTTTGGGATTTATAACTGTCATTCCCACTTTTACCACCATTATTCTTATTAAGAGAGGGATTTTGTAGGGAAACTAAAGAGGCTTGCTTTCATGTAGAGGAGAGGCTGTATATCAGGATGTCTCTGAGAATGGAGGAAGAGTGAATGTGCACCTTTGGACTGACTTGTAGAGGGCTCTGCATGGGAGGGTGATGGTCTAATGGTCTCAGTATTTTCCACAAAGGAGGCCAACAAGGAAATCAATAGTAAAAAAAAAAAAACATAGAAATGAATTGAAATGCCATGTGCGTTTCTACAGAAATATTTTCTTTTCTATTTTAAAAACCTAATGTCCAAGAGGAAATCCTTGTTTCGAATGGAAAACCGACAATTTGTTGACCTGTTTTCTCAGATGTGGAGATAAATATCAAAATAAAATTGGAGTCTTATTACTTATTTTTACTCTGTCTTACATAATTTAATCACATTTTGTGATTTCTTCTTCTCTTAATACTTTATAACAGTAAAATAAATGTAACTCCTGCCAAAATTCAATGTCCCACTAAATTTGATTTGGAAAATTCATCCTAAACAAAACATATGCCTAATCCAAACTTTATTATTCATCTCTTAGCAAGTTGAACTGCCCCTACACGTGGAATTTATTATAGTCAAATTTGGGTTTTGGTGAACCAGTATCTTTCAAGTGAGGCTATGTCATGACATGTTTACATGTGACAGAAAAATAACTCCTTAGATGTCTCTATAAAATTCATTCCTTAATTTATTGCCTTTTGGTTGGTTAAGTACACGTTGTCATGACATTTACTCCCTCACCCTCTGATTATTCATGACATAACGACTCTAAGATGACTTTCCACCTCCAATCAATTGCTTAAGACCCACTGCCTGGCCATGCTGTTGTATTCACCCCACCCTGAAGGACTCCTTGAAAGTTTTCATCCCGTGGTTTTCTTGCCATGCTCAGCTCTTTGGTGTTTTCCCTCCGCTCTGCAGGCAGCCTCGTCAGGGAACTTGCTCTCACTGCCTCTTCTGCTGGAGCTGTGCTCCCCGGCTGACTCACACTCTTTCCACCTCGCTGGTGAAGCTTCAGCCTGCCACAAGGGCCCTTCCTGACCACCCTACCTGAAACATTCTCCCATTACTCTGCCTTCTGCTTCTGCAATGCGGGTATCACCACCTGGCATAGCCTGTATTGTTCCTCTTCTTGCCCCTAGGATTCGAATGTGAGCACTATGCAGCCTACATCTTTGCTTTGTTTTCTGCTGTTCAACTCTATCTGGAAAAGAAGTTTGGCATGTCCTACGTGCACAGGGTTTGTTGAAAAAAGTCTCAATGGCTGACAGAAAGTCTCAGTAGGTTTAAGTTCTCAGTGCCTGCCTCACTCTTCTGGTGGGTTCCCATCTGGGCGAGCACGGCCTGTGACTGGGGACTGGAGCGTCTTGGTGAAAGCTGTCTGGCGGGAACAGAAGGGAACATGAACAGATCGGCGGGATGTTAGACTGAGGACTAAATCACGCAGAGAATACAGCTTAGTTGGTCCTACAAGCTTGTAGCATCACATGTATCAGGTGTAAGGGGCACTCCTGAGATTAAGGGCCCTTAGTGTACTCAGTTACTTCCATGCTGTCCATACTGGACTGAAGGTAATCGTTATAGAACTGGTTATTGTAGTGACAGTGACCTGTTTTGTGTGTGAGGAGCAGAAAAAAAGGCCACACAGCTAAGATGCATTTCAAATTTTAATGTCTTGGCAAGAGATTTGTGGTTTTATATCTCAGAAAAAGTGCTGAAAAGACTTCAGTTAATCATTAAGATGGTGAATATGATAGCACAGTCCAGATCTGGTATATCCAGCATGAACTGAAAGGAAGAGTACAAACGATACAGAAAATGTCCCTCACAATCTCCTTTTGGCTTCTTATTGTTGCCTTTTCAGCAAGCATGTCAAAATGTATTTAACGTGATGTTCTATGGTAGGTTAGAAACCTATGTAGAAATGATTTTTCCACTCAAACCTGTAAATACAAAGAAAATACTTGATTAAATGTAAGTCTATATTCCAGAGTATACCTGTAAAACATGTGTATATATATATTAAGTGCATAATTCATAAAGATGTGCAACTATACATTCTGTGTAGCAGAAATATAGCTAGTTATATTTATTACTAATATTTGTCTAGTGGGAACATAATTGGGCCTAAGTATTTGTTATACAAATGATGAAATAATTGATAGTTAATATCTAGATCCTGCAATGTTTCTATTAAATGCCTCCCTTAAATGAGAAATGTTTATATTTTTCAGCAAATCTGAAAGGGACATTCTCTTTATTTTTAATTTCCAAGTATTTATGGGGCATTTTATCCAACTGTTACTTCTTTTAATGACTATTTCTTGTTTTGGTTAGACTGTAGGTTTGTCAAATTGTCATATTTAGCAAAATGTCTTTCCATAAAATTTTAAAACTCTCTTCATGAATATATCCATCCCAATTCAATTTGTTAACCACCATTTTAATTGTAGGTTTATTTTGTAAACATTCCATTAAGTAAATTAACTTCTTCCAGTGCACATCCTTCTGGCATTTCTTACTTTGTCTATTTCTGAGTTCCCTAAAGGTCAAAGTTCAGTCCTTAATGCAAGCTATAAATTTACCATTTCAACTACCACCATATCATGGTGATAATTCTAATTTGGCACTAAGTATACTTTCTTGAAATTTGTTTCTCCTTCTAAAAACTGAAGTTTAGGGATATTGGAGTCAGTATTTCATTACTATCTATCAAATCTGTCATTTACTGAGACATAATAAGTAATCCCCAAATTTCCAAAAACCTAAGTGCAGCCCAGCTCTTATCCACATCAATCATGTTATTACTTTTCTCACATACATTGATTTGGAAAAGTTGCCTGAACCCTTCCACCATCAGGAGGACAAAACTAAAGAAGAGAATCAAGCTGTGGGGCCAATGCCATTAAAAGGTAAAAGCCACTCCCTTCAACTAGTGTCCAGTGGCATACGTGTGCAGTGTGGCCTCAGGAGTGAAGTGTTTCAGAGGAAGGGCTCTAGTGTTGAGCATCTGGGGTGGAATCCTGCCTCGTCCACTAAATACATGCACTGTGATCCTGGGCGTTTCCTTCAACCTACCTGTGCATTGCTTGTATCATCATGGTGGCTAGTGTTAGCCTCACAGGACTCCGTGAACATGAAACCAATTAATTCTGTCAAAGGGCTTAGAGCTGGGGCTGACACATTGGAAGGACTCAGTACATAGCAGCTATTGTTACTGGGTTCACTGTTGTATACTTTGTCATGCTGACTCTTTGTACTCATTACTTTACCTCACAGGCACATAGGATTGGACCAACAATTTAAATTTGGAGATGTAGCTTAAGAAAGTAGATCCAAGAGTTTGCATCACAGGGACAAAAGAGGGGGCTGTCCAGAGCACCTTCACAGTGGCTCACAGTTGACTTGGGTCTCTGTCATGACTCTCACTCTGTTATGGAGGCAAATATAACCTCTGTTAACATCTCCAAGGGAGGGACAGTAACTACAAGTAGGAAGCTAGGCTTATCTATTTCAAAAGGAAAGTAGTATCAGTGAGTATTTCTAGAGGAATTGCTGCAAGAATATTTGTCATAAAACAGCTCAAATAATAAAGACAAGCCTTAAAAAATATACCTCTGCACCCCAGCAGAAATGATGAATCTGAGCTTCCTACCCAAGCTAAAAATGAAACAAGAACTTTTGAATGACTAGTGTGGCTATTTGTGTGTGAAGATTTTTACTTAGAGCCATTTTTTTCTGCCTAATTGCACCCTTGTCCTGAGTAGAAATTTTCTATTTAGGAAAAAAAGGTACAAAAAGCATGTCTGTAGATATTAAAGAGATAACTCATTCATGGATCACAATGTTTATAGCACAAATTTAAATATTTTATGAGCCAAACCATGATTTAAATAAAATTTAAGGAAGTTATTTAAAGATTTTTCCACTGATGCTTTACTCTTAACTGAAGATCCTATTTGCATTATTGCTCAATGTCTAGTTTTATAAGCATTTACCTAAATTCAAATACCAGAAGTTATTTCAAAACTCTTAAATGTTTTTCTGAAAAACAATTAATGTTAATGCATTTTAATTAAAAGAGAATGATTGCATTTTACCTAAAATATGTAGGATTTTTTCAGCTTCTAGCATTCAAACATAAGTTATGAAGTTGCCTTCTCTACAGTGACAAGGCTCTCAAATGCCACATGCCTGTCTAGGAAACTCGATTACTTGGGTTACATCAAACTTAAAAATGTAATCCAGAGAATTGTCAGGTCTAGGATCACAACAGTTCTGATGCTAAACCACTAATGTTTATAATAAATTGTTAGTCTTCTGGATTCTGTTTCTTGCTCTGCTATTACTACTCATGTTAAAAAAAAAAAAGAGCTCCTTCAACGAAATGACTCATTAAATGAGGTGAGCTAATATGTAGCTTGGAAAATCTGAAAGGGTAGAAATTCTACTCATTTATATTTCAGACTTTTTGTAAAATAAATTACTATTTTCTATAGCTTTCTATCTCTGTGAATTGCTGTAGGAGTCTAGCAAAATTCATACCCAAATGTTTTGGGAATTAAAATCCAGGTTAAATGAAATTTTTTCACTATTATGATTTTATATTGTTAAATTTGAAACATACTTTTTTACATTTTCACTTTGATTACAAACTGCGGAATTTAATTTATATTTGATTTTATATCTGAGACCTTGGGTTGCTTTTCCTTATATAGTACCTTTACATGTCCTTTCTCATAAAAGACAATGATATTTTTACTATTTAAAAAAATAAAATTACCAAACTTGGAATAATCGGGTAGGTGTTTTCCTGAATGCCATTCACAGCTACCTGCTGTGGATGAAGAGCCTGGGGATACTGGGGGAAGGTGGACCTCTGATAAAACTGGTTGATTTTCACCTAAAAAGAAGTAAAATTATTAACAATTACCCCTCATTTAATATTCTCCAAGGTTCAAAAGGGAACTAGACAGAACCAAATGAATTATAAGAGAATTTCTAAATTATTACAAGTAGACCCAACAAAAGCAGCATTTTCTGATATATAAATCACTACATATTTTTCCATATAGAATGAACTACAGATTGAAGAAATCCTGTAGCTAATTTAATCACTCACACAAAACTGTCTCAGAGGAAAGAGAAAATTTATAGTAAAAAGGCAAGAAGAGAAGATTTTTTGCATTACTGAATACCTCAGTTTATCATTTCCTTTTCCTTTCTGGTCTTTAGAGTCAAACGGCCTTAGCCTCATTTTTCATGATTTAATCACTGGAATCTCTGACTCTGAACCAGTTGCTTAATCTCCCTGAGCATCACTTACATGCAGGACTGTGAATTAAAATGAAGAGAGCGTTTTGTATACTGTCAGTCACCTATTTTATGTACAAAGAACTCTCCTTCCTTCCAAATTTTTTCTTTATGTCTGCTTCATAAGCCTTATCATAGATTATTGTATAGAAAAAAGTTTGAATGAAAATGACAACTTCCCACAGAATAATTCCCACTCTTATGAATGCAAAGCTATTTTCTTAATTGCTAGTGTACAAGTGTGGAGTGGATCCATGGCTGTAACATACACTTGAAGCACTGGGACAATGCTGCTGGAACGTTTTCACTAAATATAAAGAAAGCCTTCATAGCGATTAGAACTAAAACCTATGGCTTTCACGTCACAGGATTATGGGTGGAGAGCATTAAAGCAAATCATTCTTGGTTATAAAAACTGTAGAAGAAATTTCTACATTGTGTAGAGGATGCTAGGAAGTGTACCTAGTACAATTAGTGCATTAATTGTATCCCTAGTTGTCTATTATATAGTTTCCTTATATTACCTGAAGCATCCTCACAAATTTCTTGGAGTCCGCAGTGTACTGCTCTGTTCACTTTTTGGTAGAAGATATGGTAACTGACAGGGGTTCAGTACTTAAGCAATATCACGGACATAAAAAGTGGTGCAGCTGGAGTTGGAATAAAAAATTCCTGCCTTCAAAGCCTGTGCTCTTTTACTGAGATACATGTGTCTGTCCACAAAGATTGGGAATAAGGACTACTGCTGTTTGAAAATAGTCACTAAAGGCTAATTTTGAGAAGTCAGATCATGATATGCTGTCTAAGAGAAGCTGGAGTGCAGTTGCTCTCTGTGGATACTGACCAGGTCATCTGGAAACAAACAAACAAAGCACATTGTCTGAGATCTACAGCTGTTTCTAAATCAATCTCATAAATGCTCAAATTCATTTTTCTTAAAAGATAGATCCATATATATACATATATATATATAGAGAGAAAGACAGTGGTTGTAACTGCCACAACAATAACATAAACAGGGCTTACTTTGAATGTAATTTAAAAATTTTACTTGGAATTGAATTAGAAGGGATGGTTTTGGCAGGAAGAAAAGTGATTATTCATTTCTGTGAATTAAAGGTCTAATAAAAAATTACCAGCTGTTTCAGGTAAGTCTTTTCTTCATCAGTCAGCTCAGTTTTCTGTTAGAAACCAAAAGCAACAGTTAAAAGAACACACAAGAAAGCACTTTGGGATAATACTAATGGTATTTCATTTTAGTGAGTATGACTTACCTCTGGGACTACTTGAGTGGATTCCTAAGGAAAAGAAAATAAAACCAGCCTCACTGGGATGACACAAAAGTGGTTGCATCCTACAGGTCAGAGGAGACAGCTAAGGCTAATGAATAATGCTGAGCCAGCGTGCTACTAGTGAGAAATACAGTCCTAATGACTGAATGTAGGACTTAAGAATGGATGCAGTAAAATATTCATATCAGAGCTCACACTCAGTGTGAACATACTAACACACTGCTGAAGGAAAGTTTTATTAGTACATCTCCTTCCACGTATATAAAATAATGAAAAAGGACCACACAAAGTAGGCATGGAACACAGTGATCACATGGGCCTGGAGAGGTGTGAGGCCTAAGAAAGCCTGTGTGTCGCCTCTACAGGTGGACTGGGTGCAGCTGGAGACTGAGACAACCTTGAAAGAAAGGGTGAGCATGTTTGCTAGGGCACTGCTGAGGGCCAGCTCCGTCCGTGCCTCAGGCCGCTGCACACGCTGCACCGCCTCCAAGGCCCCTTTGCCTCTGTGTCACCCCGCTAGCTCTTTGTGTCACAACAGCTGCACCTGTCACCTGCACAACTTTCATAATTCACTCTTGTATTCAACCCCCCAGTTAATACTGGGAGAGGAGAACTGTAGGGAAATCATAG
Source organism: Manis pentadactyla (assembly GCF_030020395.1). NCBI lineage: Eukaryota > Metazoa > Chordata > Mammalia > Pholidota > Manidae > Manis > Manis pentadactyla. The sequence continues at coordinate 57,434,328 of NC_080023.1, read as the reverse complement.
GCTCCTGATTACATATGTGACTATTTGAAAAAATTAACCAAAGAATCAGAAAAACATATGCATTACCAAGGATATGGAAAAAGTGTAGTTAATGTTGGCTAAGTGATAGTTATGTCATATCCAAAATAACTCTGAGTTTAGTGTACTTATTGCACAGTTTTTCTTTTATTTCTGTTGTTTATTTTGAGGCGACTTTGTTAAAAAATTAGCAGCTTCTAATTCCCTATAAGTAATACCACAATGAAAATATCTGCTATTCAGTTGTTTCTTTGACTTTAAATGAAAGCGTCACTCATCTCATTAGACTAGCTGCTAAAAATTTACTTAAAAAATTAAAACATTGAGAAAAAAGAATCAAAATCTAACTACCAGGAGGAGTGAATCTGCAGCAATACCATGTCTTAATGGCTTGGATATGAAAAAGATTTACATGTACCCCCATGATCATTAATATAGCAGGCAAAAATGAGGGGAGTAGAGAGAATCCTTTCAAAAAGTTGTAAAGTCAGTGCTATTTTTAAAACCAGTGTAAAACTTAGACAAAATAATTCAATATAAAAAGAAATAATCTTAAATGAGGGGATTAAGAACAATTAAAGGAAAACACCCATGTGTCAAATAAAAATTGCACTTCCATGCAATAAAATGATCTGGTTTGTGATAGAAGAAATTTGCTGACATGCCACTAAACCTCTTCTCATGAACACTTATACTGAATGTTTCTGTATAGAAATAAAAATACCCTATGTATCAACCATATTCTTTGAGGTTTTCTCACAGAAAGAAAAGAACAAACATGTATCATTTTATGAATTTTACAGAATTTCTTATTGCATATAGCAAGAAAACCCATCTTCAATAAAGAGAAGAGAAAGGGTTCATTTCCTCTATTTGGATTGTATGTAAGTTCCCAAACTGTGGAAGCTCACATTGCTTGTTTTATGGGTATATAACCTCCACAGGGAGTGGAATTTACTTTTATCCATTGTTGTAAACAAATTTCTGGATTCATTTAAGGAACATAGTATGTGATAAATACACATTTCTTAAGTAAAGAAATATTTAAATTAGATTAAGAAGCATTTTATATATGGTGTTTACTGCAAGGCACATTATTGGTTGTCTGTGTAAAGGTATGTTTTCAAATATATATATTGGTAGTTTTATGTAAAATGTTTTAGAGTAAACTTCAGGAAAAATACTTGGTGACCATTTGGTTAAATAAGCAAATATCATAACAAATTTAATTTTCAAGGATTTTATGAAAATTGAAACCACTAAGTGATAAGACCTCTATTCCTCATGAAAATGATGGAACTTAGGGCATTGGCTGAGCCCTGCATTTATTTACATGATATAATAACATGTATTGTATAACCATTTTGAAATAAAAAATAACTTTTACATTTGATTTAATTTTGCTAGTTGTGACTTACTTCCTGGGAGATTCTGGTAGATTCCTGAGAAAAAAAAGGAAAGAATACATCTTGTTTCCTTATCCACTGAAATATTATTTTCCCACCATTTCATTATTTTCACAAATTAAATAAACACAAAGGAACGAATCTAGGTAAATCATTTCATGATATTTAGGGTGTCTTTAGGGTTAGGTATGCAGTGTGACCCAGAATATATTTGGAAATTAGAACTTAATGTATGAACTGGAGTCCTTTCTCCAGGTGGGATTCCTCTCATCCACTTCATAAAATTGAGGATGGACACTGGGTAATATGATTATTCAGTGACCTCTAGCGAAGGAAATGGTATTGAATGTTTTGCTAAGGTACAAATCTGAACAAATCTGAACATACCTGACCTTGCTAACTTTGAGTGTGTACAGTTTTAGGCTGCTCATCTGAATGTTTCTTATCATTGCCACACTTGTTATTTTTATTTTCTATAATTCTATAACTCACTTTATACATGAAATATAAAAATTTAGATAAAAGACAGTATTTACAGAACTTAGTATCTGTATCTGGACATCACAATCTTGTCATCACAGGAAATCTCCTTACTCACCTCGCTGGAGGAGTGGTACTCTTTTCCCTACATCAAAACAAGAAAATAAACTTCACTTTTATAGCCTAGATAAATGACCATGTAAAGCATTGTTTCCTTTCTAGAGAGAATTAAGATGAATTGGGCTTTCTTGGCCAAATAGCTGTGGTTTCCTAAAGTAGCAATACACAAGTGATTCAGTGCTTAAAATAAATGAATATTCTAACAATATATTTATTATTTTTAGGAGCTGGCTTAAATGATGAATTGTACATATTCAAGTTACTACATTTTAGTATACAGACTACTATCTGTAGGAATGTGTTAAGGAATACTACAATATTTTAACAGGACTGTATTTTTCCCAGGTAAAGAAAGGTATACTTAGTTTTATGATAAATACTAATTATTTTCTGTTGAGAGGAGTTTCAAAATTAAAGCTTTTCCTTGGTAAAAATAACTGACATAACAATAGAAATAACACCAACTGTGGTAAGAGCACTGGTATATTAGTCACCTATTAGTGATTGACACTTACTGTTATCTGAGCAAAACATTTTATTAAAGAATTGAAGTTACAAAAAAAGATAAGGGACAAGGTTGTTAAGACACATAGAATCTAAGGGACTCTTCTTCCATGTGTAAGATTAATCATTGAAACATCTTTCTTCTCTTCTCCTAAATTGTATATATAGCTCAATTCTAGGAGTATTGACTCCACAGCTCTTACTGCTTACAATTCAGCACCTGCTTCCTCTGTTCAGTTTCCTGCTTTGCTGCTTCCTGTTCATGTTTGAAAATGTCTTGTAAGCCAAAAACAAAGTGGAGATATTAACTACATTGTTGGCAAGTGGTTCCATTTCTTTAAAGGTCAGGGTTTTTGTAAAATGGAGATGATAGTGTCCACCTCTGTCTTCCTCAAGGACTGCTGTCACAATCAAGTAAAATGATATATATATTTGCTTACGCAGTTCAACTTAACCTTACTTATGATCAGTGTTAATAATGCTATTTTTATACTATTTTGACTACAGGAGTATTGACTTAATTTCAGTCCTAGAAAATTGTATTTAATTTGTTTTATGTATTCGAAATGTCTGAAACATTTTTTTCCCTCTGGTTTATCCAATGATATTTTCTTTCAAAAGAAAGTAAAGAAGATACGAACAAAAATGCAGAACTTACCTGAAGGGGAAGCAGATGATATTCGTTTGTCTTAATGTGAATCCGTGGGTACCTAACTTTCTGACGCTGATTATAAGTCTGAAGATATTGGGGAGAACTCAAGTCCTGGTAAAACTGGTTCATTTTGTACTGGAAGGAAATAAATGTATCAATATTTACACCAGAACTGCATCTTCTATAAGGGCCAGAGCATACCTGGACCAACCAAATGAATTAAAACTTTATTTAGAGAAAAATCTAAATGATGCTAAATTCACCAAGAAAAGGAGTTTTTAACCTAAAATTCAAAATAACAGTGTTCACACGTGTAGACAAGCTTCAGAATGGAAAACCTCATTTGGTTAATTAAGCTTTCCAGATGAAAACACCTGATGGAAAAAGTAAGAGAATGTGTAAAAAGGGGCATGGTAGATTACCAAGAACACTGTCTTACTTGTAATTTCTTTTTTTCCAGTGCTTGAGAACACCTGGGTTTGGAGTGGGGCCAACTCAGCTTCTATACCCATGGCCCTGGGCTGGCTGCTTGAGTCTCAGACACATCAGGTGCACTGCAGTGTCATATGAATTGATGTATATGGAGTGGTGTTTGTATAGGACCCAAAACTATGTCCTTCTGAATAAATGTTCTAGTAGGTTCCTACTTTGATTTGGCTATGGATACTTGACCATAGGTACTGTTAAAATTAAAGATGGGCTCTCTTAAAACAGCATCTTAAATCTTGGAAAATGTTCGGTTCAAGTAGATGCCAAGAAAACAGGTGTGTAGAGAGCGGATATGTCTTTAGATTTGCCTGAAATAAGTGTTGGATGGACACATGTTTATGATAAGAATGGTACAAAGAAGAATGTTATTAGAAGTATTTAGAAGGACTATTCAAGCAATCAGAACTTTCTATAGATAAAATGGTAGCTCAGTATGAAGTTGATCCTGTTATAAAAGATTTAGAACTGCTTTTTCCTATGTGTATAAATTAATAAAAACTGCTATCTTTTGGTGCATTTTTATGTACTTCAGTATTCTACTATGTAGTTTCTATATTGTCTAATCTTGTCTTCACAAAATCCTGCAGAATTAGTATTACTAATTTCAGTTTTAGCTGATGAAAATGTAGTTGGGAGTGGTTAAATAATACCTTCGGAGCATGGTCGGAATAGAAGTCACCTGGTTTGCCTGGCATTGCTATTTCTCTGGTCCCCAAAAGATGGCTTACGTGACCTCCTATGGTGTAGGATGAAAGCAATGAAGTGCTTTTTTTCCTTAACAGTATTTACATATGACAGAAACCTGAATAGTATAAAGTAATTTTTATCATAAATGTGGTGGTAAATATTTCTTTGAGAAGAAATGGTAAGTGATCACTTGGGAGAAGACTTTCTTGAGTATATTCTTTTACTTGCAGTAATAAAATGTATAAAAAATTACCAGCTGCTTTAGATAGACCTGTTCTTCCTCAGTCAGCTCAATTTTCTGTTAAAAAATAAGGCACACGTTAGGGACACTTTTTAAAAACCTAACTACTTCCTGATTATTAACTTTGTGAATCATAGTTACATCAGTGGGGATGTCAGCAATTTCCTAAAGCCGCAGTTAGAAAAATAGCTCTACTGAAAAGACATAACATTACTTGTCTGTAAAAAATTTTATAGAAATTAGGAGCAGTAAGTTGAGTATCAGAATCCAAGCCATGAGCACTGAGAAATGAAGTATATTTATTAAGAATGAAATTGGTTAAAATATTTATCTTCAGAACGCTCCTTCTCATTAAGTCATAAAAACATGACTGAAAATGTGTCTTATTTCAAAGACATCAATTTCAACAATGATTTTGAGAATTTCATAGGTTTGACAGAGAGTGGGCAGAACAAGGCAGCAATACAGATCCGGAGCGGGGTGTGGGCAAACTAGGCCTTGCGGGCTCTGTGTCAAAATGACAGACTAGGCCGTCGCTCTCAGTTTAGGTCTTAGAATTACAAGCAGAGGAAGGGCAGGCGAGCTCTCCAAGGTGCTGAGTGTGAAGAACCCAGGCACCGCGGGAGCAGGTGTCCTGCGGCCTGCTTTTCCAGAACGCTCCTCCCACGTCGTGGCTTTCCCACCACAGACGGAGTTTCCTGTACTGGCTACTTACACCATTCAGAACCCAAATCTTCCTCAGCCCTCTTACAAACGGGTCTCAAAATTTAATGTGCATCAGTATCACTAGAGGACTCACTAAATTCAGATTCTTAGCTCCAGCTCAAACTCTCTGATTCAGTAGGTATGCTGGGGTCTCAGCAGTTATAATTCTCACAGTTTTCCCAGTGCTATCGACAGCACGCATCTGGGGACAATCTTTTGAGCACAGGTCCTCTAATGCCAGAGAGAGGGCTGCCAGAATGAAGCTTTGTTGAAGGTAAACGGCAAACTTTTGATCTGGCACAGGCTTGATTTGGCTGTAATTTTCTAATGGAGTCACATTGAAAGCAGGGTCGAATGAATAATCCTTCTTAGGAAGACTCAATTTCAGCCAACAAAAAGGTTTTTGAGTCATGAAAATAGGTTTCTCCATTAACTCTTGAACATGTGCATTTGCTAAGGTTGATCACACTATTGTATAATACTAATGAAAAGCTGCTGTATCTTGAAATACTTCTTTGACTTTAAATGAAAGAGCATTTTACCTCACTAGATGAACTCTTAGAAGATTCCTAAAAAATAAAAAATAATATAGTAATAAACATCTGATGCAGGAAGAACTTGAAATTTCAGTATTATTCCTTGAATATCACTAGTTACTTCACATATGCTCCATATCAATTACCAACCTCATTGTTACTATTAATTGTCAAATGGATTGAAATAAAATCAATAAAATGAGTTTTCAGAGGTACCTGCTATTAATCACCATTGGATTAACAATAACAAGGCTAAATATTATCTGCTGTTTCAATGGTAGTATCTCCAGTGTGAGCATAAGGGAAAATCTGGGGGGGATGAAATTATTAAACATGGGTTGAAATGATAATATTAAGCAATTTAAAATATTTTCTTGGTGTTTTAATGTGAAACATTCTACAGTCTACCATTAATCCTTAATATTCTATATAAAAATGTCAATTAAATATAGTTAACAATGTCTCACCATTTCACCAGTCTTCTTTATTCTTTCCTAATTAAAAAAGAATTAGATATATTATCCCCACACATAGTTAATAATATATTTTACTGAATATCAAGAGAATATACATCTTTCATAGAGAGAAGCATAAGGATGAATTCATTTTCATTTACAGGTTGGTATGAATTAGATCAAAATCTCTTAGCTGGTAATATATATGCTAAGAGAGGTAATTGGAAATGTCAGCACCATGAGGGAGCAATGTTGTCTGCGCATTCACTGTTATGTCCCAGAGCCGAGGATGGTGTCTGGGGCATAGTTTTTTCTCAGGGAATGTTCTTAAGTGAATGATGGACTGGACAATTTAGGGGCAATATGGGTAAATTTTTAATGAATATTCAAAGCTATATACTTATTTTACTGCATAATAAAACATGTATAATGCAGTCATTAAACCTGAGATTTTGTAGAAATGAAAGCCTATTCCTATTAAAAGGAAATTTATTTAACTTTTAAAAAGCAAATTTTGAGAAAAATATTAAATATTAGCCTAACTAATTAAAATCTCCTAATTAGAATGAGGAGGCCTCTGTCCTCTATGGGTACTAATTGGAAAAGTATTTAGTGGGTTAGTTGATTCACACACAAGTAAATATTATTCAATTGAATTATTCATCAAGTCATGACAAGTAGATGTTTTTGTCCTGATTTTCAACTATTCTTGATATTGAATACATTTTTCCCTTGTGTTAATTTCACTCAAAATGATTTTAAACTATACATTACAATCAGATTCAAAATCAGAATATTATATGTAAAGGGATTTGGAGCAAGTGTGCCCCTGAAAACAAACAATTCAGGACTAATTTAAGTCTTGATTCCAGAGAGATGTACATTCCATGATTCCTGTATAGAATTTTTTGTCATAAAGTTAAATTTATAAAAAACAATGGTGATCCAAAAATGTCCAGAATCCTGTGTTGAAAGTCAAGAGGACGGGCCATGAATAGGTACTCTGAGAAACTACTCTGAAAACTTGGTTCACAAATGGAACACATGTGTTTTCCTGAAATCCTTTTCACATAATTTCACAGCAATTGAACAATGAAAACATTGCCCATTTCACAATTCAAGATGAAAAAACAATGCTCATATGGACAGGGAAGACAGTAATACAGTTGATAGAAAAGATAACTTATTAAGCAAACAAAAAGACACACTAATGAATGAATTTTACCTGACTGGTTTGGAAGACCCCATTACTGTCCTCCCAATATTTCTGAAAAAATAAATATTCATTTTACAGGCATAAAAAAATGAAACCTTATTCTTAAATATATTTCAGGAAGGAAGTTATGACTTACCTCTTCAGAGATGTTGGCAGATTCCTTAGGAAAGAAATTGATAATGCATTTTTTACATAATTAGGATATTTTTATTCATCCTACCTAAGGAAATATCAAGCCACACTCACTGTGATGTAATTCAACAGAACATACTTCGCCTTTGATGAATTACATAATAATTTGAGCCAAAATTTCATTCTCCTTACATAATTAACTAATTATATTTTAAATAATTTTTCTTGCACTCTCAGTTTATGTATGTGATAGCCCAATGATAACATTTTTGCAAATACCAACAGCAAATCAAGAAGGAGCAACTGTATTTGTCCTCTGCACAGTTTCTTTTTACTTTCTCTCTTTGATTTTTAAATGAAATCCACAGCAGAACAACAGGACATTTCTTTGGGTGACAATAAAGGAACTTTGGGCAACTGTTATGTACCCGTGGGCAGAAGACATTTGGAAATTAGCACTTAATATGGATTCACATGCGCGTGAGTCCCTCATTGCAGAAGCAGATAAAATGGATTCCTATCATTGTATACACAAGCACTCCCTGCCTAGCTCTTGTACTAATGGCACAAATATTGCAGGACTGGTTGTGAAGCTAAGGAAAGTGTACATATCTAGTCTGTATACATTTGGAAGCATAGATTTCAGTTTACTATCTTCAAATTTTTATCATTTCAAATTTACCATGATTCTGTAGCTCTAGTGTTACTGATTACAAAGGGGGACTGATTCACTATGGATATATTAAGTGCTGGTAGGTGCCAGGAACTGTCTTCATAATAAGGGCCTTACCTCACTGGAGGAGACATGCTTTATCTCCTGCGTAAACAACAAAAACAAACACAAATTAACTTACATGGCTCATTTACAATATCAACGTGAATCTCTGCCTCTACTGTTTAATGCCAAAGATATTTTAAAAACATTGATTTTTTTAGGGGAATATAGAAGTAAAGGGTCTCCCTCAAACATGTATTTTCCTTCCAAATGCAATCAATAAGCAATGTAACATTGCCCTAAAGTTCATCTGTGACACAAGTACTGCTAATATCCTGATTTGCTGGTTACCAGTGCATCTCTCTGTTTTTACTTAGTAACCTTGTCTATTAAAATGGAGATTGAGGTCAACTATTCAATAGAAAGACAGGAAAGGTATGGTGTGTCTAGTGAGACTTCAAAGACAAGATACCACTGATCCTGCCCCCTAGTGACAACTGAAGCCATGTTGTTTTTTTAACTAACTTGTTTGTATTAAAAATAGAACTTTCACTTTAGACTTATTCTTAAATCAGCTACAAATATAAGAAGGCATAAATGCCTGTTTGTGTCTCTTCTTAACAGGATGTGTTTTATAGCAAAGGCTCTGACACCACAACTAAAACTGCCCTCAGGGGAGAGGGAGATGCTGGGCTGGGAGGGATGTGGGAGTGTGAGTCCCTCCTGAGAACGAGCGTGGTAATAATGCTGGGAGATTGAATGATATTTACTGTAACATGAATGTTAATGTGCGTGCGTGTGTGTGTGTGTACATACACATTTACAGAGTCCATTTGCATATAATTAGTTACATTCTCACTATTTTGTGAGATGAATATCATTTGGTGAGTAATTTACCAAGTTACCATTCCTATCCAGACCTACAAATTTGTCCTCTGTCATGTCCTTGTTTTGTAGTTTATCATCAAGGTGTCTCAACTGTTTTTATCCACATCACCAAATTCTGTCACTGCATTGGCAGCTGACTTTGGAATACTGAATTACATTGGTGGGACTTGCTCACAATTCCCGAGACAAAAGGAGGAGTGGGAATAGCTCCTCCATAAAATTCCAACATATATTCCAACATACTATGGAGGGGAACTTGTGTTTTTCCTGCTATGGAGATAGCTTCTCCAACACTACACTGAAAACACTTCATAAAGTGTTTGTTCACCTTCACAGTTTGCATAAGATACGGTCGATACTACCTTTGGTTACATACTTAGTTTCTTTTCATTGCTGTCCATGCCTGCATCTTCTGCATGTAGTAAAAGTTTCACTCTTACATGTTTAAATTATGTGTCCTGTTATGCTTACTTGCTTTGCCAGAGCAACAACCAAAAGGCAGGTAAAGATGAAGACCTTCATGGTTACTTGGTCCTGTGAAAACATATACAGAAAATCACTAATGTATTTTACCTTCTTAAAGTTCCACATTCTGGTGTTCCTTATGTCTTATTATCTTTAGACAGATAATGGAGAAAAGACAATGAAGATTAGTCAAAGGAGAGGCTTTAAAGAATGTCGTGAATATGAATACCTCGGTTTATTTTGAAAGAGTAACTTTTATTGTTGTTGTTCAACAGGACGTGATTTAAAGCCATACTTGCTAAAATGTGAAAACTTCACACAGATGTTGTCAGTTCACAGGATTAATCTCCACCAGAAGGCATTTTGTGAGGAATGGGCTGTCAGAAATACAAATTACCACAGGAACTATCTTTTAAATCAGATTTCTGGTGAAACAGTGCAGTCTGCCTCCCTCCTAAGTTGAAGTAGCTGGTGGAAATAACCAAGTTGGGTATCAGGTGTGCTACTAGCCCCAGCTTGACCGTGGACTGGCTGCTGAAGCTTCCACAAGCCACTCAACATCACCAGGCCTCATTTAACACATGGAACAAATGTGTCATGAATGGCATGACTTCTAAGGTCCTGTCCAGCCACATCAACCTCTAATTCTATCGCTATACACAAACTCACAAGGTTTTTTGACCACGTATAAATTCAATTTTTTTCCCTGTGATTATGTGAATAAGTAAAAATTGAAGTATACTTATTCTCATGGTTTTCCACATACTCTTTTCATTATAGTGTACATACATAAATCTATTTTTAAAGAATAATATTCACCTTTACCCCAACAATATCAAAATAAGTTTGTGATCCACACATATGTGAATACAGAAGTTGTATATATACAGAGTATTACATTATTTGTCTTAAAATTTTAATTGTATAATTTTAAAATAATTTTCCAATCCTACTGCATAAAAAAATCTCAACTTTACACTAAACAATCATAATATGTAATTGATGATTTATTCATTTACTCTTCTGAGATGAACATAATATTTCAGGCACATAATATGCACAAGACATATTTCACAATGGCAAAACTTTGTTTAAAATGTTAAGTGTATTTTTTTGTTTTTTATTAAATATCTGAGATAAATACATTTTATATAAATTGTTGTAATCAATTTTTCTTAGAGATAGTATTTTACAATAAGTGAAATAAACTGAACCATGTAAAACCATTAGTTTTTAATTAAACATACACTAAACATGTTACAAAAGGAAATTTAAAATTATAGTTGTGGTTATTAAGCAAGTGCTATATTGCAAACACCATGTGGGACTTCTTATAAAATTATTGTAATCTTCAGAATAAGTATATTGTGTAAACTTTCTCATCTCCAAATTCCAGATGAATGAAGTGGTCCAGCTGTTTGGCATAAAGGTAAGTGAGTGGAAGGAGAATAAGGCCAGTAGAACCCACTAAAAGGTACTCAAATAGTTAACCAGATAAAATCAGAGAGCCAGAAAGGACTCATGGAGTTAATGAGTTAATTAGTTGAACTTTCAAAGGCCAGAAGCAACTTGGAATGCCCAGATATTCCCAAGTAGAAAAGTATCAGCACAGCCCATGTCTTCAGGTGTACCAATGAATTCATGCCATTGTAAAATCTACTTAGCCTGATGAAAAAGGTCAAGCTTATCTTTTCCTTAATCTATATACTCTTCTTCCTTTTCTTCCAGCTCCTCAAGCAAGTAACTTTGTAACCAGGGCAGAAGATATGCCTCTGAACTATAAATAAACCTATGTGGATAAAGAATGCTGAGATCCAGACCAACACAATCACCTAAATAACCCTATTCTTAAGACAAAACTTCAAAGAAACAATGAATCACATGTATACATCATACCTTATGCTGACTCCTACCCAAAAAGCCCTATAAAAACCCAAGTCCTAAACCCTTTGGGGTGTCTCCTTTCTAAGGTTGCCCGCACTCCCCTTCCTTCGAGTGTGTACATTTTTGCCTTAAATAAAGACCTGTCACTGCTCAATTTATTACATTTTGTCTCTGTACTCTTCCAGTGCTGTCTTTGTTATTTTGCTATTTCATTATATTCTCCAGACTTAAGCACAAGTCTTCACTCTGTCTCGGTCCTACTTCAAATAAGTAGGGAGGGGCTGCCTAGAGCTCTGATTTGAGCTTGCAGGTTCCTGTTTTCTGGGTGACCCCTATGGGATTGCAGCTGTATGATTTAGTAGCCTGCCTGAAAATCTCCTTTCTTTGCTTTGGGGAATAATCTCACTCCATACAGTGCTCTGTGGCTCCCCCAAATCCTGGGGTGATAGGGACTTAGTTTCCAAGCCATGCAAGTGGACACTGGATGGCAGGGGACCCTGGCTTTAGGAGTTGGCAAGGGATCTGCCCTATGCTGAGCTGGAGTTCAATGAGCTTCCCTTTCCTGTCTATTTCTTGTCTCTGTTCTTTGCCCTCTGCAGCCTGAGAGGCAGCTGCCATTCCCTGTTATTATCGCTTTAATGAATTCTTTCCTCATCTTGTACTCTGACTTCCCTGTGACTCCGAACTGAATTCTTTCCCAACACAGGCACCAAACACAAAGTAAGCATTTGCTGTATTTCTAGAAACCTGCTAATCTTGGTTCTACATTCAGTATAAACCCTCAGCATGTTATGAGACACAATATCAGAGTAAAGTTTCCAGTGTTTACATATTAATTGCATTATTTTAAAAATTAAAAGGAAAATACATCATGATCTTATAATCATGAAAATAAAATTTCTCCAAACTGTTTGTAGTATACTGGCATGGGTATATTCACAAATACTTTGTTTCTTATTATGTAGAAGAGTACTAATAGGTTGTGAAATAATCTTTTGCAAGAGCATGGTGTGCAAGAAAAAATATATGAAAACATTACCTTGTTTTCCAAATGGAAGACCAGAGGATCAGGCAGTGGATGATCTGACCTGGGCTATCTGCACTATTTAAATGTTGTTCCCTCATGCTATGCTAATTATGTGGGTCAAAATACTGGAAAAGCCTCTTGAATTCTACGAAGTTATTATGATTAGAAATTGTGTTTCTTCCTGATTTTTGTCCTACAGATTCCAAGGAGTACCTTTACAGTTTGATTAAGTACATGATAAGAGGAAATGAGGTTGTATAATGTATAAAGATTGTCTGTGTTTTGTGTGGTGGCCTTCTTCTGCCTTGAATTAGTTTTTTGATTGAAGACAAGTTGTTGTTTTATTCTTTTTCATGGTACGTCTTTTTCCCATACAAGATTAAAGTGTTGTGGACAAAAATAGAAGTTCTTTAATGACTTTCCAATTGTAAAATCGCTTGAATAAATATCTAGAATGATTTATTATCTTTTCTCTCTGGTTTTTGCCTCTGTAAAATTGTTATAATAAAAAAATAATAACTAATGTAATTTATAGTTTGTTGCAAAGTTGACAATGATGTATATATGAGTAGATACCTATTCCTATGGAAACTATGAAGCTGAAGTTCAAATTCAAAAAACTGAATTGTCCAAGGAGGTGATAAAAAGATATAAAGGAGGGTCAGGTGAGGAAAACAAGATGGTGGGACCATGGCTGCCCCAAGTGCAAACCTCTTCTCAAAGGAAGTTAATACTGAGCTCTCATTAGTTTTGACCTATGAAATTAATGCCCCAATATTGGTACATTTTCTAATTTTTAGGAGTAGGAAAAGAGTTTGAATATGTATGTTAATCTGTTTTCTATATGTTGTCAACTGATTAAAAGTGTCTTAAAATATTGTGTGGCCCATCAAACAGAATGCCATAGGTTTTGCCAAAGTGACACCAGTATGAGTTTTCTGTGCAACATGTCTAATTATGATTGTTTGTAGTTTTTGGAGAATGGGTCACTTTGGAAAGCCAAATTTTCTGCTTAGCTTATAAGGAAAGGTTTAAGTTTCAATATGTTAACCTATCATTTGGTATTGGAATTTTTCTAAAATTACCACACATATCACTACATTTTAAACAACAAAGAACAATTAATGTGGAATTTAGCAGCCATTGACAAACTGATTTCTCCTAAAGTGAATTTTCTGTATTTAACAACATTGCTTTTGATTTTATATATTCTTTGTTGTTGCCAGTTAATTATATTGCATTTTGGAACTATTTCACTAAGTTCTTTTCCTTCCAGTGGGGAGAAGACTGACTTAACTATCTTTACGGTTCCTACAACTGCCTTGGCATCTGGAATGTTGTGGAGTTCAACAAAATCTTTAATTTTATAGTCAGTATGGCTTGCCTCTATCAACCATTCTATTGACTCCAGTTTATTACTTCTGATTGCTATGAGACATAAAGCCATACAACCATGCTTTCATTTCCCTGTACTCCAGAAATCTTGTATGGGTTATTAGTTACTATGAGTGTCCATCTACTTGCTTTTCCTCCTCCAAGCCCTTACCTGGTGGTAAGACTTTCTTTCCATTTCTCTTTCTCATCGATATTGTTACTGTCTCTGTTTGCACTTTATCTACAATGCACTTTAATTCTCCCTTGTCTGTCTTATGGACACCATTACTTCATTCTGTGCTGCCCATCAGTCATGCTTCTTGACACACTTCCTCTGTGGCTTCCCCACCTCAGCCTCCTCAGCCCACAACTCTGCTCCAGACATCCTCACCTCCTGAATGGGTCATTGGACCTAGCTTCATAGCTGGTCTTCTAGATTTTCATCTGCCATTTCCAAGATGTATTTTCCACAACATTCCCACAAAATATTTTAAAATAACACATATATAAGGTAATTTAACTACTTAAAAATATTTCTCTGTCTTCTGCTTATCTCTAAGGTAGTACTGAAGATCTTAAACACAGTGTCCAAGGCCATCTGAAATTTGCACAGCAGATATTTGGGACCTCATTTCTTGCTAAATTTTAGTGCCATTCACACTGTTTCCTGAGAACAACATGAACTTCATGGTTTCATAACTCAGCATTTTACCTGTGATCAAGAATGCCCCACCCTCATATATCCTGGAGGTACATATGAATTCCTATGTGTTCCTAATTTCAGGTTGAAATTTGGGCGTAGTATTGAAAATATATGGCAAATTTCATACACAATTCCTTTGTATACAATTACTTCTGTATTTCAAAAAGACAAATATGTAGATACCTGCTGATATGTAACAGTAGTTTATTTAGTAAGTAACTATTGGGTTCCTAATATATGCCAGGAATTCATTCAGATACTTGGAATAGATACATGAAAAAAATAGAAATCTCAGCATTCATGGAAGTTGTATTCTAAATGCAAAGGAGGCAAACCACACATAATAATTAAGTAATATGATTGGTTTCAGAGTGATGTATACCAAGGAAAAAATGTATTGGAGAAAAGGAGTGGGAAGTTTTGATAAGGATGGATTTTCAGTATTGGATTTTGTGGCCAGGAAGGGTCTTCCTGACCAAAAGAATAAAAACTTGAATGAATAAAGAAGCAACTGTACAGGCTAGGAGAAGAGCATTCCAGTACAAGCCATGTGATGGGCATGTGCTTGCAGGCTAACAGAAAGCAAAAGGACAGGGTGGTTGGTGCTGAGTATGGATGGCGGAACTGAGGTCAGAGAAGCAAAAAGAGCAAGAAATGCATGGATTTGAGGACACTGTATGGACTTTCAAAGACTTTTACTTTGGCTTCTGGCCATGATTATATCAGAAACTAGATATATATCCTCCTGCTTTAAAAATCCAGAAAAAGAACAAAATAAATGTTACTAAAATTTTAAGCTATCATGCAATGGGAAATGTAGGACTTGAGAGAAAGAATATAAGTAAAATAAGTCCTGTAATTGTCCCATCTTATTTCATGGAAGGAATTTACAAACTGCAGTGCAGGAAGGTGGGGTTTAAAATGAATAGGCATTCTTCTGAGTTGAGGAGAAATAGGTAACAGGAACACCTGCAAGTGTCTACAATCAACACAGAAGAAAATGAAAGAGGAGAAAATTACAGACAGGAGAGAACTGAAGAGAGAAAGGATTCTGGAGATATACCAGAGGTGCCCATAATGTTCTCCTTAGTTTTGATTTGCAAAAATTAATATGAGGAATCCCCATGAGAGTGAGACAGACAGAGCTTGAAAGGAGCTTACTGTACAATCCCTGGATCTCAAAGGAGGCTGAGAATAAACCATTTGACTGCCACCCAGAGTGCAAACACATTTTAATGCACATGACATTATTAGATGTCTTAGTAGCAGTTTAAATTTAGCTTTTAATGAAAGAGGCTGGATTGCCTGAATGTCCTGGATTGCCTAATAGAGTTAAAAGCAATCTCTTGAAGTGAAAAACTGTTTACAAGTAACTTCATTACAAGCCAGAATATAAGTCAATAATATATAAAGGAATAAAAAAAAATCCTACTACCCCAAAAAAGGTACGAACACAATGTCTAGCATCCTATCAAAATTACCAGGCTAGGAAAAAAGAAGGAAAAATAAATCACAATAAAGGAAAACTCAGTCAATATAAAAAGAAGTGACACATATGATAGATTTAGTAAATGTATACTTACTGTAAGTATATATTATATGTTCAAATTCAGGAAAGCATGAGCATATTTGAAAACTATAATGTCTGAGATGAAATGTATACTGAATGCAGTTCACAGCATGTTTAGAAGGAATTTAAGGGAATCTGAAAATAAAACCCAAAAACTATCCAAAATAACAGAGAAAGAAACTGAAAAAAACAACATAAAACAGACTGCTTCAGTGAGCTGTAGGACAACTGTGTGATAATAAATATGTAACTATAGCGACATGAGGTGATGGTAGGACAAATATTTGAATAAATAAAGGGCTGAATATTTTCCAAATATTAGGAATACTGTAACCATAGGTCAAGAAACTCAACAAAGGACAAATGCAAGAGCATGAAAAATACTTCATTAAACACATCATCATCAAACTGCTGGCAAGCAGTCATAAAGAAGACATTTAACAGTAGCCAGAAAAAAAAATACATGTCACATACAGTCTTCCAAGGACATCAATGACATGTGATTTGATTTTGAAAAAAATGCAAGCTTGTAGAGAGTGGCACATATTTTTTAAGTGCTGAGGAGTAGATACCTGTCAAAAAGTTATATAACCAATAAAAACCTATGTCTGAAATGAGAAAATAATATTTTCAGACTTTCAAAGCTGAAAGAATTAATGGTTGGCAGACTGGCCTTACAAGAAACAGGAAAGGAAGTCCTTCAGGCAGAAGTGATACCAGTTGGAAATCTGTGTCTACCCAAGGGAAGCGCTTTGCAAATGACAAGTATGGGGTAAATGTGAAACACTTTATTTATGTTTTAAGCTGTTTACAAGGAAAATATTTTAAAACAAAAATAACAGTGTAATATATGGTGTGGGTTTCAAGGTATGTAGAACTAAAATATCAGGCAACATTACTGGGAAGGGTTGGAGGCGGACATTGAAGTCCACTCTTATCAGATTCGCTGTCAGGATGGCTGCTGTAGAAAATACAAAAGATAACAAGTGTTGGTGATGTTGTGGGGAGATGGGAGCCCTGGTGCACTGCTGTAATGCAAACCAGTGCAGCTGGCACAAGACAGGAAGGAGGTTGCTCAAGAAAATCACAATAGAACTGCCATAAGGTCCACAAATTATACTTCTGGGTATTTATTTTCAAGAACTGAAATCAGGATCTAGATGAGACACTTACACTATGGTTTTCATTGCAGCGTTCTCCACAGTAGCGAAGATGTGGAGCACCTTAAATGTGATTTGATGGGTTAATGGATAAAGAAAATGTGGGATATACACACAATGGAATATTATTCAGCTTTGGAAAAGGAAATTGTGCTATTTGGGACAACAGAGATGGACCTGAAGGATATAATGCTAAGTGAAATAAGCTTGAAATATGCTACACTGAGTGATGAATATTTTATCATCTCACTTATAGATAGAATCTAATATAGTCATGCTCAAAGGAACATAAAGTAGAATTCTGGTTGACAGGGGCTGGGATGAGAGGAAAATGGGACACTGGTGGTCCATTAATACAAAGCTTCAGTCATCCCAGATAAATTCTGGAGACCTACTGTACAGGATAGTGCCCATCGCTAACAATACTCTAATGTATACTTAAGATTTGCTGAGACAGTAGATGCTGTGTTAAATGCTCTTTCCAAACACATACACAGAAAATAATTAATAATAATAATAATAATAAAGGGACTGGAGGAAATTGGGAAGTGATGGATGTCTATGGGTTTGGTGGTGGTTGTTTCATTGGTGTATACTTATCCCCAAAGTTATCAAGCTTTATAATATTCATTGAACAGTACAGCTTTCCATGTTAATCTTATCGCAGTAAAATGATTTAAAAAACAAAAACAAATTTCTGTTCATTGTTGGATTCTTTATCTAGGTGTAACAATACCGGACTCAACAAGATTGTATGTGAATTTCATAAAATTCCTTGAGGGAAAGCACTTAGTCCTCCAACACAGTAAGTGGTAATGATTCTGGGTGCCATTTTTAAGTATTTGCTTGGTGTCAGGCATTGTAGAGGTGCCTTCTATTGTTATTGCATTACTTCTACCAGCAGCTCATTTAGTATGTCATCACGGAGGAGAACAAGAGGTCAGAAGCCCTTTCTCCAAGAATTTGTTGAATACAAATTTGTATCTTATAAAAACTGTAATTCAGCATAAACTAGATTATCAGCTGTCAATATTCACAACCATTGCATATCTGAGATTTTTTTCCAGCTACTTGCTAAAAGTGCAATAGTTTTCCTTAAAAATATGGCTAAAATCAATGGCACAATTTTGATTAGTATTCCAAAGATTTCATGCAAATTGCATAGTTGGGAATATCTTCTGGAACAGATTATTTTAAAATTAAAATGAGTTTGCTCAGATGATTTTCTTGCCCTTTGAATAACCTCCCAACTATGACACAAACTTCTTTCTTCCAGAATCTTTGTCCCATAAGATTATAAAATAGCATTGCTTGTCTTTTCTTTACAAATATTGACATATTGATGAAATGTTTGGATACTGGTATATCACAGATGCAGAAAAATTTTATATAAAATGAAGATGAAGATAGTGCTCTGTGTCTTTCTTCCAAAGATAGGATGAAATCACGACCCTCAATACCTCAGAATGTGACCGGATTTGGACTACAATCATTGTAATTGTATTTAGTTAAGATGAGGTCAACTGGAGTAGAGGGGACACTTTTCCTGATATGACTGGTATTTTTGTAAGAGACACAGAACTAGAAGAAAGCTTCATGACAATAGAGATAGAGTAATAGAAGTGATGCATCCATAAATCAAACCAAGGATGACCAATCAATGCCAGAAACTAGATAGAGGCAAAGAAGAGTTGTATCCTAGGGCTGTCAGAAAGAGAGAGGCTCTGCGGACAGATTGATGAGACCATAGGTTTCTGTTGTTTTTAGCCACTGGTTTGGTACTTTGTTATAGCTGTCTGAAGAAAATGATACAATAGGATAACCATATATGCTTGATAGATTCGATTTATTATGCAAGAAGGTTTTTAAAATTTTTAATAATGATATTAATACAGAGAACAAATAAAAAATATCAAATAGTTCAGGGAATACCATTATTATTGTTTTAAAAATATTGATCAATGATTTTAGGTATTGTTCATGTAACACTTTTTGATTGAGTTTTCTTTTTCACTTCAGGAAAACTGGAAATTATTTATGCATCAAATTATTTTAAAATTCCAATTTTAAATTTAAATGCAGAACATAATACCAATAATATTTCAATCTTGAATTATTTTATAAAACATGGTTTTAAAAATACTTTGGATGTATTTATTTTATCAAGGGTTAATACAATGTTACTGGATGGGTAAAGAATTTTAGAGTAGAAAGATTCCTCAGGAGAAAGAGAGCAAATAGGACTTCCTGCCAAGTCTGTGGATAAAGACAAAATTTTTGTTGTTGTTGTTAAATCTGAACTACAGATTAAGTCCTGCTATTTTATGCTGTTCTTTGTTGTGATTGCCTAGATAGATTCCTCAGTGAATGACCAAGTGTTCACAGGTGTCCATTTGTTACCATCTGCTTTGTCTTGACTTAGTGTTGGTTGGCTTCTCTTGCTGCTCCAAGCCTCTGAACTCTGCTTGCCCCAAGCCTAAAAAAGCACTAAAAATGTAATGTATAAGAATGTAGGGGGGGCGGAAGATGGCGGCGTGAGTAGAGCAGCGGAAATCTCCTCCCAAAACAACATATATCTATGAAAATATAACAAAGACAACCCTTCCTAGAATAAAGACCAGAGGACACAGGACAATATCCAGACCACATCCGCACCTGAGAGAACCCAGCGCCTCGCGAAGCGGGTAAGATACAAGCCCCGGCCCAGCGGGAGCCGAGTGCCCCTCCCCTCAGCTCACAGCGGGAGAAGAATAGGCAGAGCGGGAGGGAGACGGAGCCCAGGGCTGCCGAACACCCAGCCCCAGCCATCCGGGACAGAGTGGAGGGCCTTCGATACTAGGAAAACAGGGCAGCAAGAACAGTGAGCGGGCACTGGAGGCCGGGCGCCGGAGGACTTAAGAAAAGAGCGTGACCATTTTATTTATTTTTTTTTTGGCGATCGCTTTTTGGAAGCCTTAAAGGGATAGGGACCCCAATACTAGGGAAACAGGGCAACAAGACCGGTGAGCAGATGCCTGAGGCAGGTGCCGGAGAATAAAGAAAAATGAGCGACCAACTTTTATTTTTTTTTAAATTGAAAAAAATTTTTTTTTTAATTAAAATTTTTTTTGTGTGTGTGTGTGCTCATTCTTTTGCTTTGGCGGGTGCTTTTTGGAAGTCTTAAAGGGGCAGGGCAGGACACTTAATTCAGAGGTAGGGAATACGGGGATCTCTGGGCACCCTAACCCCTGGGCTTCAGGGAGCAGGGAGGCCCCATACGGAGATAAATAGCCTCCAGGCCGCTCCCCCTCCAAAGCAACTAGACAACTTTGGAGCACAGGCCCAAACCAGGCCACGCCCACAGCAGCAGTGGAGATAAACTCCATAGCAGCTGGGCAGGAAGCAGAAACGCTGTCTGCGTGCAGCTGCACAGCACAAGCCACTAGAGGTCGCTGTTCTCCCGAGAGAGGAGGGCCACAAACCAACATGAAGAGAAGTTCTTCCAGCTGTCACTCGTCCCAGCTCTGCAAACTATTCCTATCACCATGAAAAGGCAAAGCTACAGGCAGACAAAGATCACAGAGACAACACCAGAGAAGGAGACAGACCTAACCAGTCTCCCTGAAAAAGAATTCAAAATAAGAATCATAAACATGCTGACAGAGATGCAAAAAAATATGCAAGACAAATGGGATGAAGTCCGGAGGGAGATCACAGATGCCAGAAAGGAGATTGCAGAAATGAAACAAACTCTGGAAGGGTTTATAAACAGAATGGATAGAATGCAAGAGGCCATTGATGGAATTGAAATCAGAGAACAGGAACGCATAGAAGCTGACATAGAGAGAGATAAAAGGATCTCCAGGAATGAAACAATATTAAGAGAACTGTGAGACCAATCCAAAAGGAACAATATCTGTATTATAGGGGTCCCAGAAGAAGAAGAGAGAGGAAAAGAGATGGAAAGTATCTTAGAAGAAATAATTGCTGAAAACTTCCCCAAACTGGGGGAGGAAATAATTGAACAGACCACAGAAATACACAGAACCCCCAACAGAAAGGATCCAAGAAGGATAAAAGCAAGACACATAATAATTAAAATGGCAAAGATCAAGGACAAGGAAAGAGTGTTAAAGGCAGCTAGAGAGAAAAACGTCACCTATAAAGGGAAACTCATCAGGCTAACGTTAGATTTCTCAACAGAAACCCTACAGGCCAGAAGAGAATGGCATGATATATTTAAAACAATGAAACAGAAGGGCCTTGAACCAAGGATACTGTATCCAGCACGACTATCATTCAAATATGATGGTGGGATTAAACAATTCCCAGACAAACAAAAGCTGAGGGAATTTGCTTTCCACAAACCACCTCTACAGAACATCTTACAGGGACTGCTCTAGATGGGAGCACTCCTAGAAAGAACACAGCACAAAATACCCAACATATGAAGAATTGAGGAGGAGGAACAAGAAGGGAGAGAAGAAAAGAATCTCCAGACAGTGTATATAACAGCTCAATAAGAGAGCTAAGTTAGGCAGTAAGATATTAAGAGGCTAACCTTGAACCTTTGGTAACCACGAATTTAAAGCCTGCAATGGCAATAAGTACATATCTTTCAATAGTCACCATAAATGTTAATGGGTTGAATGCACCAATCAAAAGACAGAGAATAACAGAATGGATAAAAAAGCAAGACCCATCTATATGCTGCTTACAAGAAACTCACCTCAAACCCAAAGACATGTACAGACTAAAAGTCAAGGGATGGAAAAACATATTTCAAGCAAACAACAGTGAGAGGAAAGCAGGGGTTACAGTACTAATATCAGACAAAATAGACTTCAAAACAAAGAAAGTAACAAGAGATAAAGAAGGACACTACATAATGATAAAGGGCTCAGTCCAACAAGAGGATATAACCATTCTAAATATATATGCACCCAACACAGGAGCACCAGCATATGTGAAACAAATACTAACAGCACTAAAGGGGGATATAGATTGCAATGCATTCATTCTAGGAGACTTCGACACACCACTCACCCCAAAGGATAGATCCACCGGGCAAAAAATAAGTAAGGACAGGGAAGCACTGAACAACACAGTAGAGCAGATGGACCTAATAGACATCTATAGAACTCTACATCCAAAAGCAACAGGATATACATTCTTCTCAAGTGCACATGGAACATTCTCCAGAATAGACCACATACTAGGCCACAAAAAGAGCCTCAGAAAATTCCAAAAGATTGAAATCCTACCAACCAACTTTTCAAACCACAAAGGCATAAAACTAGAAATAAACTGCACAAAGAAAGCAAAGAGGCTCACGAACACACGGAGGCTTAACAACATGCTCCTAAATAATCAATGGGTCAATGACCAAATCAAAATGGAGATCCAGCAATATATGGAAACAAATGACAACAACAACACTAAGCCCCAACTTCTGTGGGACACAGCTAAAGCAGTCTTAAGAGGAAAGTATATAGCAATCCAAGCATATTTAAAAAAGGTAGAGCAATCCCAAATGAATGGTCTAATGTCACAATTATCGAAATTGGAAAAAGAAGAACAGATGAGGCCTAAGGTCAGCAGAAGGAGGGACATAATAAAGATCAGAGAAGAAATAAATAAAATTGAGAAGAATAAAACAATAGCAAAAATCAATGAAACCAAGAGCTGGTTCTTCGAGAAAATAAACAAAATAGATAAGCCTCTAGCCAGACTTATTAAGAAGAAAAGAGAGTCAACACAAATCAACAGTATCAGAAACGAGAAAGGAAAAATCACGACGGACCCCACGGAAATGCAAAGAATTATTGGAGAATACTATGAAAACCTATATGCTAACAAGCTGGGAAACCTAGGAGAAATGGACAACTTCCTAGAAAAATACAACCTTCCAAGATTGACCCAGAAAGAAACAGAAAATCTAAACAGACCAATTACCAGCAAAGAAATTGAAGCGGTAATCAAAAAACTACCAAAGAACAAAACCCCCGGGCCAGATGGATTTGCCTCGGAATTTTATCAGACATAGAGGGAAGACATAATACCCATTCTCCTTAAAGTTTTCCAAAAAATAGAGGAGGAGGGGATACTCCCAAACTCATTCTATGAAGCTAACATCACCCTAATACCAAAACCAGGCAAAGACCCCACCAAAAAAGAAAACTACAGACCAATATCCCTGATGAACATAGATGCAAAAATACTCAACAAAATATTAGCAAACCGAATTCAAAAATACATCAAAAGGATCAAACACCATGACCAAGTGGGATTCATCCCAGGGATGCAAGGATGTTACAACATTCGAAAGTCCATCAACATCATCCACCACATCAACAAAAAGAAAGACAGAAACCACATGATCATCTCCATAAATGCTGAAAAAGCATTTGACAAAGTTCAACATCCATTCATGATAAAAACTCTCAGCAAAATGGGAATAGAGGGCAAGTACCTCAACATAATAAAGGCCATCTGTGATAAACCCACAGCCAACATTATATTGAACAGCGAGAAGCTGAAAGCATTTCCTCTGAGATCGGGAACTAGACAGGGATGCCCACTCTCTCCACTGTTTTTCAACATAGTACTGGAGGTCCTAGCCACGGCAATCAGACAAAACAAAGAAATACAAGGAATCCAGATTGGTAAAGAAGAAGTTAAACTGTCACTGTTTGCAGATGACATGATACTGTACATAAAAAACCCTAAAGACTCCACCGCAAAACTACTAGAACTGATATCGGAATACAGCAAAGTTGCAGGAATCAAAATCAACACACAGAAATCTGTGGCTTTCCTATATACTAACAGTGAACCAACAGAAAGAGAACTCAGGAAAACAACTCCATTCACAATTGCACAATCAAAAAAAAATAAAATACCTAGGAATAAACTTAACCAAGGAAGTGAAAGACTTATACTCTGAAAACTATAAGTCACTCTTAAGAGAAATTAAAGGGGACACTAACAGATGGAAACTCATCCCATGCTCGTGGCTAGGAAGAATTAATATCGTCAAAATGGCCATCCTGCCCAAAGCAATATACAGATTTGATGCAATCCCTATGAAACTACCAACAACATTCTTCAATGGACTGGAACAAATAATTCAAAAATTCATATGGAAACACCAAAGACCCCGAATAGCCAAAGCAATCCTGAGAAAGAAGAATAAACTAGGGGGGATCTCACTCCCCAACTTCAAGCTCTACTATAAAGCCATAGTAATCAAGACAATTTGGTACAGGCACAAGAGCAGAGCCACAGACCAATGGAACAGACTAGAGAATCCAGACATTAACCCAGACACATATGTAGTCAATTAATATTTGATAAAGGAGCCATGGACATACAATGACGAAATGACAGTCTCTTCAACAGGTGGTGCTGGCAAAACTGGACAGCTACATGTAGGAGAATGAAACTGGACCATTGTCTAACCCCATATACAAAAGTAAACACAAAATGGATCAAAGACCTGAATGTAAGTGATGAAACCATTAAACTCTTGGAAGAAAGCATAGGCAAAAACCTCTTAGACATAAACATGAGTGACCTCTTCTTGAACATATCTCCCCGGGCAAGGAAAACAACAGCAAAAATGAGTAAGTGGGACTATATTAAGCTGAAAAGCTTCTGTACAGCAAAAGACACCATCAATAGAACAAAAAGGATCCCTACAGTATGGGAGAATATATTTGAAAATGACACATCCGATAAAGGCTTGACGTCCAGAATATATAAAGAGCTCACACGCCTCAACAAACAAAAAACAAATAACCCAATTAAAAAATGGGCAGAGGAACTGAACAGACAGTTCTCCAAAAAAGAAATACAGATGGCCAACAGACACATGAAAAGATGCTCCACATCGCTAATTATCAGAGAAATGCAAATTAAAACTACAATGAGGCATCACCTCACACCAGTAAGGATGGCTGCCATCCAAAAGACAAATAACAACAAATGTTTGCGAGGCTGTGGAGAAAGGGGAACCCTCCTACACTGCTGGTGGGAATGTAAGTTAGTTCAACCATTGTGGAAAGCAGTATGGAGGTACATCAAAATGCTCAAAACAGACTTACCATTTGACCTAGGAATTGCACTCCTAGGAATTTAGCCTAAGAATGCAGCAATCAAGTATGAGAAAGATCAGTGCACCCCTATGTTTATCGCAGCACTATTTATGATAGCCAAGAATTGGAAGCAACCTAAATGTCCATCAATAGATGAATGGATAAAGAAGATGTGGTACATATACACAATGGAATACTTCTCAGCCATAAGAAAAGGGCAAATCCAATCATTTGCAGCAACATGGATGGAGCTGGAGGGTATTATGCTCAGTGAAACAAGCCAAGCGGAGAAAGAGAAATACCAAATGATTTCACTTATCTGTGGAATATAAGAACAAAGGAAAAACTGAAGGAACAAAACAGCAGCAGAATCACAGAACTCAAGAATGGACTAACGCTACCAAAGGGAAAGGGACTGGGGAGGATGGGTGGGTAGGGAGGGATAAGGGGGGGAGAAGTAGGGGGGTATTAAGATTAACATGCATGGGGGGGTAGGAGAAAAGGGAGGGCTGTACAAGACAGAGAAGGCAAGTAGTGATTCTACAACATTTTGCTATGCTGATGGACAGTGACTGTAAAGGGGTTTATACGGGAGACCTGGTATAGGGTAGAGCCTAGTAAGCATAATATTCGTCATGTAAGTGTAGATTAGTGATACCAAAAACAAAGAAAAAAAAAAAAGGGCAGTTCCTGTGTGGTAACCTCCAATGAGTTCTACACAAGATTATAAAGGGCATATAAAAGTGTAGGCAAAGGGTCTGTTTGCGTTTATACAGAAGATCAAAGCCTAATTGGGCTACCCCGAAAATGAACTAAGATACGATATGAAAGAGAACTTCCAACATCAGCACTCTCTGGAAGACTCATGCCAGAAGTTGATCATCAAAAAACCCCAACAAAGATCCATGCACTGCTACAGCTGTAGATGCACTCATCCCACCAGCTCCTGGACTTGCCATGGGAATAAAGGAGATATCTAAGCTGGCCTGTGCATACAGTGAAACAACAAATTTGACTGGATCTATACTGTTGGAACTCAACCAAGAATTAGGAGAAGTGCAAATTGTAGCGCTCCAAAATCTTACAACTACAGACTATCTACTGTTAAAAGAACATAAGGGATGTGAACATTCCCCAGGAATGGGTTGTTTTAATTTGTCTGATTTCTCTCAGACTGTTCAAGTTCAGTTGGACAATATCCACCATATCATAGATAAGTTTTCACAAATGCCTAAGGTGCCTAACTGGTTTTCTTGGTTTCACTGGAGATGGCTGGTAATTACAGATATGCTTTGGTTATGTAACTATACTCCTATTATGTTAATGTGTGTGTGCAATTTAAGTAGTAGCTTAAAACCTATACATGCTGAAGTTACTGTACAAGAAGATATGTCAAAGAAATAATCAATCTTCCCATGTTTTCTTCTGCCTGCTACTTCTATAGCTTTTCTTCTTCCTTCCTAATTACAACCCTTAAATAGAATTCGTGCCTCATATCAAATTTACCGAGCATCATAATTCTTCCAAGTGGTAAAGATACCTCAAGACAAATGCTGGGCATAGAAGCTACAGGGCATAAATATGCAAAGAAATAAAAAGCTAACCATTTCAAACAATAAGGCTTCTCTCTCACTTACCAACTTTACATTTCCCTGTATGGCCCCGGAAGATGACTGGTTAGCCAGAGATGGGTAAGATTCCTCAAGGGAGGAACAACCTAAGACAGGCACAGTCGCAGGGGTGTCATCAGGTGAGAAATTGGGGATCAACAGAGGTGAGGCTTAGAACCTCACCCCCCCGTTCTGAGAGAAATCTTCTGCATACGTGGATGTTTTGTTGCCCTTGTCTAGCTTGGATTAACACATAGTCTACAGGCACACAGCTGATCATCTACATTTGCTCTCTTACAACACTAAACTATGTTTTCTACCTTTATCTTGTATCTACCTACCACTTCAGCATTTTATTAAGAATAATAATAATAATAAAGAGAGAAATGTGGTATCCACATATAAATCAAGTATAAAAACCAAATGAGTGTTCATATTTGAACTGACTGTTTATAGTTCATAATGCATGAGCAAAACCGAAAGTTTCTGTGATGACTGCCCTTGTACTGTTCACTATGTAACTTTTTCATTATGTAAGAATTTGTTCTCCATAAGTTGTTTGTTATGCCTCAGAAGATTGGAGACTGACGAAAATTAGGCTTGGTGTGGATTAATGATTGTGCATTGAGCATTGACTACCCTATACTGAATTTTATTGTTGTTAACAACCATTTGATCAATAAATATGAGAGATGCCCTCACAAAAAAAAAAAAAAAAGGACAGACTTACAATGGTAAAATAAATAAGTAACCAGGATGTAATGTATAGCTTAAGGAATATAGTCAAGATACTGTAACAGCTTGGTAGGGTGATATTTGGAACCTAGAATTATGTACATAAATGTTTTATCACTGTGTTGTACACATGAAACTAATGTAATGTAATACTGTGCGTCAACCACCTTCAATAAAAAATAATTATCTAAAAAAAAAAAAAAAAAAAGAATGTAGGGAAAGGCCCGACCTTCCCCGCTCTCCCTACTGTTCTTTGAAGACAGCTGTTCACTGCTTCACCCCAGATGTGTCTGGCCTTGTCTGTAAATCGTGAAAACACAGCTATTGTACCCATGAGTGTAAGGCTGGATACACTAGAGGGAGGCGTGAGCACGTCGGACATGGAGGACGTGCCAAAGTTCCAGGCTACTGCCCTCTCCCGACCTGAAAAAGGTAACTTAGGCTAGCCAATCCTCACGCTGCTGTAAATCTATGCTCTGCCTCTGCCAACTGTCTTTAAAAACTCGCTGCCTACCCTGCTGGGTGTGACTTCTCCAGCCTATGACTAATCAGGCCAGTGAACATCGCCCAGGATTGCGCCCTATTAAACTTTTGTCTCCTTTGTAGCCTCCTTGCCTGGTCATTTCGGCTCAATTTTACCTTACAGCTGGTGCCAAAACCCAGGGGGAGGGAAGGTGCAGAGCTCTGGCTGGCCACCGGCAGCTCCCACCCCTCCTTCCCTGACCCAGGACTTCTGCCAGCTTGGATGGCAATTTGGTGAGTCCCTCCTTTCCCCCGGTCTGTTTTCCCAGTCCTGTCTCCACCTGGTTCGAAATCGTAGCTACATCCAGTTTCTCTAGGCATTAAGCCTATCCTGGTCCCAAGATAGAGGAGACGTCCTCATTCAGGCTCCCTGATCTCTGGGGAAGAGCCCAGCACTTCCCCGTCTCCTCCTAACCTGAAAGAGTTTGGGACACTGGGTCACCAGTTTAGGAGCTCCGAGAAACAGGTAACAGACATGGGGAACCAGTCCTCTAAATTGGAGGCTTAGACCCCTCTGCAGTGTCTCATATCCAATCTGGTGACCCTAGATATAGTAGAGGAGATCCGTACACAGAAACAGGTCCAACTCTGTTCTCAAACTTGGACCCAGTATCCTCTAGACAATCAATCTCACTTGCCCTCTGAGGGAACATTTGGTTTTAGCCTCCTCACTGACCTAACTAATTTCTATCGCTGAACTGGGAAGGAGTCTGAAGTCTCTTATGTCTAGGCCTTTTGGACATTGTGCTCCAGCCCAGACCTTTACGTTAGGTGTTCAATGACCCAGATTCTCCTGGCCCGATCTCCAGTTAAAGATTGTCAGCCTCTTACTCTGTCCAGTCTTTCTTTCTTTTCAGATCCACCGGGAGACCTTAGTCTCCCACCTCTCTTAGCTCACCACCACCCTCTGCCACCATCTTTAAGTTCTTTGTCTTCCCCCTCATCGCTGCCATCTTCAGGTCCTTCATTCCCAGCCACGCCGCCTTCTTGCTCCTCTCCTCTTCCGGTGTCTGCGCCTCCCCCTCCCCCTCTCCTTCACCTTCACCACCCTCTTCCCCCACTGGAACAGGCTCCTCCCACCCTCCAGTTCTGGAAGCCACGGATAAAACTCCTCCCAGCACAGTCCTGCCTCCTTTTTCTCCTGACCCTACACCCCTCCCCACACCCGCTGTTTTGTAAGTGGTTTGGCATGGTTGTTGGGAGTGAGTGAGCTAGGCGTAGCAAGTGAACATCTTAGTGATTGTGTATTGCAGTGTGTGTGCCTGTCTGCAGGCTGAAAATTTTTGTGGTAACCTAGAATCTTGAAGTTTTGCTAAGTTAAGTAGACATATTTTGTGCTTAGAGATTATGCTGTAAAGCACATGGTATCAGGAATTATAAAGTGTGTTCATGAATTTGTTAATCTAAAGAATGCTAGTGCAATAGTTTACAAGAGCCCACTTCTCAGTGTTCACTGAAAATTAAAGTTTCTAATGGTTTTTAGGTCTAATTAAAGCTACTTAAAGAAGAAAACATCTCTACTTGCTAAAAAGATGTGTGTTTTAATAAGAGAAAGTAAAAAGAATGGAAATTCATTTTGTAGAGGGTAAAAGAAGGTAATTGTTCTAAAGTACAGCCATTTATTTAAGAGGGAGAACACTGAATGTAAAAAGAAAGTTGTAGAAAGGTTGTGGAAGAATTTAATATGATCATGCTATATAAAATTAAAGCAAATAAGTCTCAGTATCAAGTACACAGCAAAATTAGAATTTTGTTTTCAGTTAAAAAGACAAAGTTTTCTTAACTGTTAGTCTGCTCTTAATGTTGAAAGATTGCAAAGAGTTCTCTAATTGTTTTATCAAAACAGTTTCTCATGCTTAAAGTCTCAATGAGTTGTCTGAATATTTAAGATAATGAGATCTTAATATGAAAAAACTAAAAGTTAAGCTTTGCTAATAACTGTGTAACCTTCTGTATTTGCCTTTAAAATCTTTGTCATTCTAGTTAAATAGATAAGTATTATTTCATAGTGACTTATGATCCTATTTAGACAAATGCCTTAAAAAAACTTCAACAACTTCCCAAAATCAAATTCAAAAAGGTGCTTTTACCTCTAGTTAACTCTGATATTTTCCAGAGAGCCCCTGGAACATGTCAGAGAAATTTTTTCTCATTAGAGAAAGTATTTGGCCAATTTGGCTTATTTATCTGATATAAAATTACCTGCTTAATTACCTAAAAAGCACTGTCAAAGGGAATAATGCTAAACTTTGTTACTGAATTTTTTGTGTTACAGAAACATCCAAATTTCCTCATGTCAACCGTCTTACAGTAAGCTCTCATCAGATCTTTAACCGTTGTCATTTGTAAGTCTTTTGTCATTTAGAGTCACTGTTTACTATTCCTAAACTAGTAAAGAACTAGATTTCACCAGGACATGTATTAGTTACATAAGACATAAGTTAAAAAGGCAAAAGAGGGACCCCAAACTCCACTCCATGACCTGGTAACTATGGCCTTTAAAGTCTTTAATACCAGTGATGAGGAACATGAGAGAAGGACAGTGTCCCAAACCCGAGCTTTTGTGGCGGCCCTGTGGTCGGCAGGACAGAGGTCTCATCACACCAAAGACCGGTCCGGAGCTCATAAGCCTCTGGAACCCTGCTTCCAGTGTGGCCAAGAAGGCCACTGGGCAAAGAGATGCCCCAACCCAACCAACAAGCCGACTAAACCCTGCCCAGTTTGTGGTAAGAGAGGTCATTAGAAAGTAGAGTGGCCAGTTGGGGAAGGTCATCCCCCCGTGACAGAGTCTTGTGGGAGGCAGGCCCCCCTGTGGGACTCCCCTCTGGACCTGCTGGGCCTACTCAAAGACTGAAGATGCCTAGACTCAAACACTCCTATCACCCTTGCTGAGCCCAGGGCCACACTGTGAGTAGCGGGTAAGTCCATCTCCTTTTTGGTAGACACAGAGGCTGCATACTCTGTTTTACCTTCCTTTCATGGGAGTTTATATCCTTCCCAGGTCTTGGTCATGGGTGTCACAGGAACCCCCTCTAAGCCTCTAGAGACAGGTCTGGTAGCCTACACTTTTGAGAGCCATCCCCTTACCCACTCATTTTTGTCATCCCGTCCTGTCCCATCCCTTTGTTAGGGAGAGATCTCCTCTCCAAGCTTGATGCTTCTATCTCCCTGCCTCTTAGTCATTCCCAACTGAGCTCACTCATCATCTTAGCCAATATAAGTTGTAGCCCTGAGGCCTCCACAGACCCTCCTGTACCATCGACTGGCATTAACCCAACAGTCTGAGACACCTCTACTCCTGTAGTATCAAGCCATCATGCTCCAGTCCTCATCCGCTTCAAGGACCCATCCTCCTCTCCTTCTAGACCCCAATTTCCTATTTCCCATGCCCATTGCAAAAGCATCCAACCTATCATTAACCATCTTCTTTCCCAAAGGCTTCTAGTACAAACTAATTCTCCCTGTAACACTCCAATCCTTCCAGTAAAGAAGCCATCGGGGGCCTACCAGCTTGTTCAAGACCTGCGGATAATCAATGAAGTTGTAGTCCCTCTTCACCTGGTCATCCCTAACCCTTATACTCTCTTATCTCAAGTTCCCCCAGACACCTCTCCTACCTACCTACCTTCTCACTCCTAAGAAAGATATCCCCTTGTCCTGTCCAATGCTCATCTTTCCATTCTTTCATCCAGGCTGCCTGCTACAAACAAGCCTCAGTCTGTCTCTCATTGTCCGGACAGCAGTACTAGACAGGGCAAAGCCTAAGTGATCATGCTAGACATATCTGTCCTGAGAGACAAAGACAACATATCTACTAGAACCTTCGGCCACCAATAGAGAGGTCGGACAAGTGCACAAGACCATGTGGGTACATTAGTACTCACCCCTCCCTCCAAGCCTTCTCTGGCCTCCCACCAGCCTCAACCCTACCCGCACCACCCCTCATCAGCTGGAAGTAGCCAGATCGAGTTGGTGCCCATTATAACCAAAAGGCTGGAATGTAAGGCTGGAGGCACCAGAGGGAGGGGTGAGCACATCAGACACTGATGATGTGCCAAAGTCCCCGGCTGCTGCCCCCTCCCAACCTGTGCCTTAGGCTAGCCAATCCTCATGCCACTGTAAATCTGTGCTCTGCCTCCCCCTACCGTCTTTAAAAACTTGCTGCCTGCCCTGCTGGGCATGACTTCTCTGGCCTGTGACTAATCAGACTGGCAAACATCACCCGGGATTGCACCCTATTAAACTTTTGGCTCCTTTGTAGCCTCCTCGCCTGGTCATTTCGGCTCAATTTTACCTTACAATGAGTAAGGAGTTTGATAAGGGCCTTGAAGGCTGGACACCTGACCATGAAGGCCACATATATGTGCTTTTTTACTACTTATGTAACTATGAATAAGCACTATCACAGTATGAAAAGTACAGCTTTGTGCAGAATAAACTGACTTCTTTTAAATAGCCCCCATAATGACTCTCACTTCCTTCTTCACTCTCCGCAGTGTCCCAAGACCTCAATTGCAGCCCCCAGACCTGGACAAAGAAGTAGCTGAGCAGAGAGGACACTTTCTGTGTCAGACCCTCCTGGTCATTTCACCCTTCTTGCTCAGCTTCCACTTAATGTTTCTGCCGATCTTTGCTGAATTCTCTTTACCTTATAAAAAAGTCTTTTTCTGTTTGATGTTGAGATGCTTGCAGGTTTCTGATATTTGAGAGATCTCCCTTTGCAATGGTCTGTGTTCTGAAAAATGTGTCTCCTCTTCTAAATTTAAATATTTAAAAAATTTTACATTTGAAAAGATCCCTGACCAAAAGCTGTGCTTTGGTTAAAATCATTCATAGAAAAAAGCTTTATTAAAATGGTAATAATTGCACTACTGGGTGAGGATTTAATAATGTGGGTAACTGTTGAACCACTGTGTTGTATACTTGAAACCAATATGATTGTTTATCAACTATACTTCAATAAAAAATAAACAAATAAATAAAATGATTCTAAAGTAGTCAGGCAATAAGACTCCACTTGGGGCTTTCTATACCACTTTCACAGTTTCAGCTCTTCTCATCCTAAATTATTTTGACATTTTCTTGATTTTATACCCATCTTTAAGACTAGCTAAGACTGTGGTTTAGTGGCATTTGTATCTGCAGTAGCTATGTCTCTGCATGATCATGATGTGGCCAATAGATATTCAATGACTGAATGATTACAAGGTTCACATGGGGCCTTATTTCTTATAATAATAACAGAAGGAACATTATTTATTTCCAATTATTTCTTCTCAATTTCTTAAAGGATTCCTTTGTTTCCAGGCCTAATATCTCATAGTCTAATTACATACCAAGCGACCAGGATACAAACACAGGTGTTCTTGTCTCTAAAGCCCATTCTTCTTTTGGAACCCTTACATAAATAAACATATTTTAGGAGAGCTGTACCAGGCTGCATTTTCTAAACCAGATCTACGTTTCTCTTGATATACTTTTGGTTTGTCGTGTTTTAATTGTCACCATTGATACTTCTGAAGGATATAAAATGTCACTAATCATGGCTTACCTCTGTAATCATATCTTGTGGTTAAGGAGCAGTGTTCTAAGGATATGGAAAAGGATATGGATAAATTCATGAAAATGGTGGATATTGTGGCAATGGTGGATTTGGAAAACACCTTCCCTGTATACAACAAAAGGAAAGAAAATATTGCAAAAAATTAGACAATGACACTGCAAATATTTCACAGGAATTTCCACTTAAAAATTAGGATATTAAATTTAGTAAGACTTAATAGGTCATCAACATGATTGTTTTTCCAAACTTTTAGTTAGGTTTCACTTTATAAGACTCTAAAAGGTGGTAAAAATGATAAGGCATTTACCTTTCAACAATTTCTTGACAATTATGCTGTTTTACAATACATGTGGGGCCATTGATTAGAGCCATCCACCCCAAAAGGCTTACATATTCTTTATAATATTACCTTCAAGCTATTTCTTTGCCCAATCTTGAATATTCCAGGGAGGAGGAATTAACCAATTACAGCTTAGGTGGAATTGCACTTCTCACCTCAACTTATGAACTTATTGTCTCTTAAAACTCCTATATTTTTAAATATTTGCTTTTGTTAATCCAAGAATCCTATCCCTCTTTCTATATCTTATTTGATGCCCATTTTAAATTCATCTGATTATTATATTAGAATTTTAGAGACCTTATCACATTGATATGATATGTCAAAATAAGATATCAATAACTCTTTAATTGAAAAAAATGTTAAATAATGAAATTTTCTATCTAATTTAACAGCCAAATTAAATTAACCTTGTGATTTTCTCACCTTCCAAAAGAATCAGAAGATGGGAACTTATCATATCACAGGTGTTTTTAGCATCCGCTATGCATGATTAGATCTATATTTTACTTAACAGAAATAGGATTTCAATTATTCTTAGATCAAGGAAATTATTTGCAAGACAAACATACTTAAATGCTGAATGAATAATTGGCTTCTTCAGCATGGCATTAGGACTTTCTATCTAAATTTTACTAGTTCACAAGACTTGGGGTCTGTTACCAATATATCATAAATAAATAAAATAAATGTGTAATTTAGCCATATGTTATATAGATATCTTCCAGAGATAAGTATTGATGCTATTTACAGAATAAATATTCAAAGAAGAAAATATGTTTTTACCATACCACATCATCAGGGGAATACTTACATGTTTATATTCTCTATACCAATGACCATTCTGTACAAATAAAGAACAGATTAACATTGTAATTAATATTTAATTATCAAGTTTTCAAGTGAAAGAAAGTATCTGACATCTTCAGATGAATCAGCTCTCTTGGAAAAAAAGAAAAGTAAATGGTAGAGACCTTAATTTTGTAAGTCCAGACTGAACATAAAAATGTACATATCTTAAACAATTATCACAAAAGTAAAAAGAAGCAAAGTCTTAGGTAACTAATATACTAAACTAGTTTTATCTTTTAATTACATTTTAAATATGAGTAAACGGTATTTTTGTTCAAACTAATTTGCTACATTGAAACATGATCCAAATTTCTTTTCTGTATTAAAGAGAAGAAAATCTATCATGATAAATAGAAGAATGAAATTGAAGAGCTAGACTTTGGTTTTGTTGAAGAAAATGATTTTATTTGGATATGTTTTATGTAGTTTAAAAGCTACATACTTTCAAATATTTATTGTGTTGATAGAGTGGTATGGTTTCTCTATCCTTAGATTTTTATTTTCCTACTTAAAAAAAAATGGTGTGATAAACTGTAATGCCATAACCAATTTGTTTTTAAAATGCTCAATAAAACTTGTTGTAGTTGATGATTATTTTTATTTCTTGACTAATTTCCCAGTATCTAGACACAAAGAATGCCACAGTGAAAGGAACCATATAGCTAACAGAAGAAGAAACAAAATTAGAGGCAAGAGGAGGAGGCAGAAAGAGTTTCAGAGAGATCAAGTTTTACCTGGGATGCACAGTAGTAAATAATATGCAGTCGAAGCTCCTGACATTTGGTAGGTAGAAGCTTTTAATATTTCAGTGTCTTTTATCAGTCTCTCAGCCCCACATCCTTATGGAGCTCATTTCAGAACTGTTCACATTAAGCTAATTAGACTTGAGTGTCTGTGTGTGAATGTGGTGTGCACTCAGGTTTACTCTAAGTCCTTAATGTACTTATGTGAGTTCAAGGAAAATGCCTGTCTAAAAACATTAAAAATTATAAAGCCATATAAGTCAATGCATATATAAACCACAGTATAAGCCACAAGGAAATCTTTGGGCAATTACTGAGAACATATTCTTCAGTATTTCCTATTATGCTTACAGCCATGATAACCATGAGAACTGTGATGAGGGCAAAGATAAAGATCTTCATATCGGTCAGCGTCCTGTGAAAGCAAGTGTGAAAAATCAGTAGTACACTCACTCCTGCATTTACAAACCAAACAGCTACTGATCAAACAGCTCCAAAACTTTATGAAACATACTAGAAGTATGAAGACCATCAAAACACATTGCCTGACATCATGGAACTGAGAGACTAGTAGGGGACATTGATAAGTAAAGAAAAGTGACGTGATAAGGAAATGGTAAAGTGCTGTAAAAATGCACCCCATTTGGCCATTGTAGGCATCTGTGCCACGCCACCCCCTGGCCTTTGGGTCCAGTCTTGCATCCACCCTGCAACAAGATAGGTGGTTATTACCTTGGTTGTAGCTGTTCTGGTGATGGGTTTGTAGCTAGTAAGGTGTGGTACACAGGAGCCAGTTGCTTCTCTGTCAAGATGTACCAGACCTCTGCTCCTTTCGATAGTTGTGACCAGAATCCAATAGGCTGCCACCTCTGGTCAAGCATTTGCCGAAGACCCCACAAATAACCATCTTTGGTTACATGAAAATATTACATGGTAACACACAGCAACAGGACTAAATAATATTTCTCTATTAATTAGTTTGTTGACTTAGAAGGAATTCTTACCTCAGTAGACAAGCTGCTAGAAAATTCCTTAAATAATTATTTTCTGAAAGATCAGAATCTGATACCAGGGAATATTGAAATCTCACCATTATTTGTTGAATGTCATGAGGACTTGAAATCTTTCTCATATTATGAACATAATCATTAGTGTATCAAGTAAAAGGAAGAATTGAATTAACAGTTTTAGCTTATAAAATCAATGAAATCTGTTTATTTAGCCTTGATTACAAAGAGGTTCAGAACAGGCCTCTCCAAAATGTGCCACTTTGTCCATGGATAATTTTGAGCTGAAGGCAATCCAGACCTTGCAGCCTTCAGAGACACTTTTGCACCTCCCTTAATTACCTAGAAGAATCTAAACTGGGGGTCTTGTATCAGAGATAGATTTTATCTGAGTGACCTATCTGTACAGTGGGGCAAACATCTGATTGCTGAACATATGCTCTGCTTATTGTCCTATAAACTTCCCTCTTCCCTTCTGAAGCCCCTATCTCCTTCCTTAGCATATATATCTTCCTTGGCATATATATCTCATTTTACCTTCTGTCTGTGAACTGCTCATGTATGTGGGGTTCTTGTATGTATGAAATTAAATTTGATTCTCTCCTGTTAATCTCTCACATTAATTTGATTCTTCAATCAGCAAGAAGAACCTTGAAGGGTAGAGGAAAATTTTTACTCTCCAACAATTGTTAATTGCTCTTGGGAAAAAAAGGTAGAAGAGATAATAAATACCTTATTTTTCAGTGGAAGAATCTTAACTGAAGAATTCAGGACAATTGAGAAGGCAATTTAATAATCTTTCTCTAACTCATTAACAATACTATAAATACACAAATAGATTTTGAGAATATAAATTATACAGACTTCTAATATATTTTTGTAAATAGAAATATCTTACCACATCATCAATCTTCTTTGGGGTTTTCTTAAGAAAAAAAATAGACTTATTATTCCTATAATATTCATTATAGAGCCTATATTTTTATTATAAAGAGAAAAATTAATTATTTTTGGCACTTTATTACTGCTTGTAATGACAGAAATTTTGTGAGTTTATGGACTGCTCTATCTTCAGAGCCTTAGAATAATGTCTGGCATGAAGTATGTGCTCTATAAATATTTGTTACATTAACAAGATAAATGTACAAGATGATTTTAGGCAATACATGAAGGGAAGGGCTTTTAAGATTTTATGACTAATGTGTATTAGAAAACTATACATATAACTACACAGTAAACCTGTGACTTGGGTTAAGATTACATAAAGCTTCTATTTAAAATGAACTGTTTAAAGAGTATAAGTTTAAAATATTAAGTATAGCCTAGATAGGAAATGAATATAGCAAACATTTGGAATGCCAAGTATGGGAAATACTTGCTTGTAACAATGAAACTCACTCAATGACAAACTCTCCATTACTTTAGAGAATTCAAGAAGCTAGATGATTAGTGGAGCTTTCCAAGAATACACCTATATTAACTAAATTATGCAAGGAATTTAACCAAAAGAACATTTTTTTTGACTCATAGTTAAAAAATATGTATTTTAAGTTTACCCCTATTGCTTAGTCACCAGAACTACACTATAAAAGCAAAAAATTAATTTTTAATTGGTTATGTATATTATCAAGAAGATTCTACACACATCTACATACAATAATTTACGTAAATACATGCAATGGTATTATTGCCAAAAACAAGTATATCATCTTAGTTTTCCCAATTGTAAGAATAGTTTGAGATCATAACTTTTAACTTATGTGTGTTGACAAATATACGCAGTTCTGTTGAACACAGTGGTTTTTTTCCTTAGAAAAAATGCAGATTTTTACAAAAAAGTGAAGTGTTTAAGAGTTTTTATTAATTCTGGAGTTGAATTCATCCAAGAATCTCAGTTAATAAATCTGACTTTGTCTTAGAGCCAAGTCTTTTTTTTTTTTTTTTTTTTTAGATAATTATTTTTTATTGAAGGGTAGTTGACGAACAATATTACATTACATTAGTTTCAAGTGTACAACACAGTGATAAAACATTTATATACATAATTCTAGGTTCCAAATATCACCCTACCAAGCTGTTACAATATCTTGACTATATTCCTTATGCTATATATTACATCCCGGTTACTTATTTATTTTACCATTGTAAGTCTGTCCTTTTTTTTATTTTTATTTTTTGTGAGGGCATCTCTCATATTTATTGATCAAATGGTTGTTAACGACAATAAAATTCTGTATAGGGGAGTCAATGCTCAATGCACAATCATTAATCCACCCCAAGCCTAATTTTCGTCAGTCTCCAATCTTCTGAGGCATAACAAACAAGTTCTTACATGGAGAACAAATTCTTACATAATGAATAAGTTACATAGTGAACAGTACAAGGGCAGTCATCACAGAAACTTTTGGTTTTAATCATGCATTATGAACTATAAACAGTCAGTTCAAATATGAATACTCATTTGGTTTTTTTTTTTTTTTTTTTTTTTTATTGAAGGGTAGTTGACAACAGCATTGCATTACATTAGTTTCAGGTGTACAACACAGCGACTCAACATTTATATACATGATATTTCTAGGTACCAGGTATCACCATACCAAGTTGTTACAATATTTTGACTATATTCCTTATGTTATACATTACATCCCGGTTACTTATTTATTTTACAATTGGAAGTGTGTTTATATATATATATATATATTGTGAAGGCATCTCTCATATTTATTGATCAAATAGTTGTTAACCACAACAAATCTCTGTATAGGGGGGTCAATACTCAATGCACAATCATTAATCCACCCCAAGCCCATTTTTCGTCAGTCTCCAATCTTCTGATGCATAACGAACAAATTCTTACATGGAGTACAAATTCTTACATAGTGAATAAGTTACATGGTGAACAGTGCAAGGGCAGTCATCACAGAAGCTTTCGGTTTTGCTCATGCATTATGAACTATAAACAGTCAGTTCAAATATGAATATTCATTTGATTTTTAAACCTGATTTATATGTGGATACCACATTTCTCTATTATTATTATTTTTAATAAAATGCTGAAGTGGTAGGTAGATACGAGATAAAGGTAGAAAACAGAGTTTAGTGTTGTAAGAGAGCAAATGTAGATGATCAGGTGTGTGCCTGTAGACTATGTGTTAATCCGCGCTAGATGAGGGCAATAAACATCCATGTATGCAGAAGATTTCTCTCGAACATGAGGGGGGAGGTTCTAAGCCTCACCTCTGCTGCTCCCCATTTTCTCACCACATGGCCCCCTGCGACTGTGCCTGTCTTAGGTTGTTCCTCCCTTGAGGAATCTTACCCGTCTCTGGCTAACCAGTCATCTTCCGGGGCCATACAGGGAAATGTTAAGTTGGTAAGTGAGAGAGAAGCCTTATCGTTTGAAAAGGTTAGCTTTTTACTTCTTTGCATATTTATGCCCTGTGGCTTCTATGCCCAGCATTTGTCTTGAGGTGTCTTTACCACTTGGAAGAATTATGATACTCGGTAAATTCGACATGTGGCACGAGTTCTATTTAAAGGTTGTGATTAGGTAGGAAGAAGAAAAGCTACAGAAGTAGCAGGCAGAAGAAAACCTGGGAAGATTGATTATTTCTTTGACATATGTTCTTGTAGAGTAACTTCAGCATGTATAGGTTTTAAGCTACTACTTAAATTGTGCACACACATTAACATAATAGGAATATAGTTACCTAACCAAAGCATACCTGTAATTACCAGCCATCTCCAGTGAAACCAAGAAAACCAGTTAGGCACCTTAGGCATTTGTGAAAACTTATCTATGATATGGTGGATATTGTCCGACTGAACTTAAACAGTCTGAGAGAATTCAGATAAACTAGAACACCCCATTCCTGGGGACTGTTCATATCCCATATGTTCTTTTAACGATAAATAGTCTGTGGTTGTAAGATTTTGGAGTGCTACAATTTGCACTTCTCCTAATTCTTGGTTGAGTTCCAACAGTATAGATCCAGTCCAATTTTTGTTTTACTGCATGCACAGGCCAGCTTAGATATCTCCTTCATCTTTCCCATGGCAAGTCCAGGAACTGGTGGGATGAGTGCATCTACACCTGTGACAGTGTGTGGATCTTTGTTGAAGTTTTTTGTTTTACTTTTTTTTTTTTTTTTTTTTTTTTTCCTGATCATCTTCTGTCGTGAGTCTTCCCGAGAGTGCTGATGTTGGAAGTTCTTTTTCATATCGTATCTTAGTTCATTTTCGGGGTAGCCAAATTAGGCTTTGATCCTCTGTATAAACACAAACAGACCCTTTGCCTACACTTTTATATGTCCTTTATATCATTGTGTAGAACTCATTAGAGGTCACCACATAGGAACTGCATTTTTTTTTTTTTATCATTAATCTACACTTACATGACGAATACTTTGTTTACTAGGCTCTCCCCTATACCAGGTCCCCCCTATATACTCCTTTACAGTCACTGTCCATCAGCGTAGCAACCTGTTGTAGAATCACTACTTGTCTTCTCTGTGTAGTACAGCCCTCCCCTTTCTCCCACCCCGCTATGGATGCTAATCTTAATACCCCCCTACTTCTCCCCCCCTTATCCCTCCCTACCAACCCATCCTCCCCAGTCCCTTTCCCTTTGGTACCTGTTAGTCCATTCTTGAGTTCTGTGATTCTGCTGCTGTTTTGTTCCTTCAGTTTTTCCTTTGTTCTTATATTCCACAGATGAGTGAAATCATTTGGTATTTCTCTTTCTCTGCTTGGCTTGTTTCACTGAGCAAAATACCCTCCAGCTCCATCCATGTTGCTGCAAATGGTTGGATTTGCCCTTTTCTTATGGCTGAGTAGTATTCCATCGTGTATATGTACCACATCTTCTTTATCCATTCATCTATAGATGGACATTTAGGTTGCTTCCAATTCTTGGCTATTGTAAATAGTGCTGTGATAAACATAGGGGTGCACTGATCTTTCTCATACTTGATTGCTGCATTCTTAGGGTAAATTCCTAGGAGTGCAATTCCTGGGTCAAA
The DNA here is from genome assembly GCF_030020395.1 of Manis pentadactyla. Taxonomy (NCBI): domain Eukaryota; kingdom Metazoa; phylum Chordata; class Mammalia; order Pholidota; family Manidae; genus Manis; species Manis pentadactyla. The sequence continues at coordinate 57,392,433 of NC_080023.1, read as the reverse complement.
TGGTAAGTCTGTTTTGAGCATTTTGATGTACCTCCATACTGCTTTCCACAATGGTTGAACTAACTTACATTCCCACCAGCAGTGTAGGAGGGTTCCCCTTTCTCCACAGCCTCGCCAACATTTGTTGTTGTTTGTCTTTTGGATGGCAGCCATCCTTACTGGTGTGAGGTGATACCTCATTGTAGTTTTAATTTGCATTTCTCTGATAATTAGCGATGTGGAGCATCTTTTCATGTGTCTGTTGGCCATCTGTATTTCTTTTTTGGAGAACCGTCTGTTCAGTTCCTTTGCCCATTTTTAATAGGGTTATTTGTTTTTTGTTTGTTGAGGCGTGTGAGCTCTTTATATATTCTGGACGTCAAGCCTTTATCGGATGTGTCATTTTCAAAGATATTCTCCCATACTGTAGGGTTCCTTTTTGTTCTATTGATGGTGTCTTTTGCTGTACAGAAGCTTTTCAGCTTAATATAGTCCCACTTGTTCATTTTTGCTGTTGTTTTCCTTGCCCGGGGAGATATGTTCAAGAAGAGGTCACTCATGTTTATGTCTAAGAGGTTTGTGCCTATGTTTTCTTCCAAGAGTTTAATGGTTTCATGACTTACATTCAGGTCTTTGATCCATTTTGAGTTTACTTTTGTATATGGGGTTAGACAATGGTCCAGTTTCATTCTCCTACATGTAGCTGTCCAGTTTTGCCAGCACCATCTGTTGAAGAGACTGTCATTTCGCCATTGTATGTCCATGGCTCCTTTATCAAATATTAATTGACCATATATGTCTGAGTTAATGTCTGGATTGTCTAGTCTGTTCCATTGGTCTGTGGCTCTGTTCTTGTGCCAGTACCAAATTGTCTTGATTACTATGGCTTTATAATAGAGCTTGAAGTTGGGGAGTGAGATCCCCCCTACTTTATTCTTCTTTCTCAGGATTGCTTTGGCTATTCGGGGTCTTTGGTGTTTCCATATGAATTTTTGAATTATTTGTTCCAGCTCATTGAAGAATGTTGCTGGTAGTTTCATAGGGATTGCATCAAATCTGTATATTGCTTTGGGCAGGATGGCCATTTTGACGATATTAATTCTTCCTAGCCATGAGCATGGGATGCGTTTCCATCTGTTAGTGTCCCCTTTAATTTCTTTTAAGAGTGACTTGTAGTTTTCAGAATATAAGTCTTTCACTTCTTTGGTTAGGTTTATTCCTAGGTATTTTATTTTTTTTGATGCAATTGTGAATGGAGTTGTTTTCCTGATTTCTCTTTCTGTTGGTTCATTGTTGGTATATAGGAAAGCCACAGATTTCTGTGTGTTGATTTTGTATCCTGCAACTTTGCTGTATTCCGATATCAGTTCTAGTAGTTCTGGGGTGGAGTCTTTAGGGTTTTTTATGTACAGTATCATGTCATCTGCAAATAGTGACAGTTTGACTTCTTCTTTGCCAATCTGGATTCCTTGTATTTTTTTGTTTTGTCTGATTGCCATGGCTAGGACCTCTAGTACAATGTTAAATAACAGTGGGGAGAGTGGGCATCCCTGTCTAGTTCCTGATCTCAGCGGAAATGCTTTCAGCTTCTCGCTATTCAATATAATGTTGGCTGTGGGTTTTTCATAGATGGCCTTTATTATGTTGAGGTACTTGCCCTCTATTCCCATTTTGCTGAGAGTTTTTATCATGAATGGATGTTGAACTTTGTCAAATGCTTTTTCAGCATCTATGGAGATGATCATGTGGTTTTTGTCTTTCTTTTTGTTGATGTGGTGGATGATATTGATGGACTTTCGAATGTTGTACCATCCTTGCATCCCTGGGATGAATCCCACTTGGTCATGGTGTACGATGGTTTTCATGTATTTTTGAATTCCGTTTGCTAAAATTTTGTTTCATTTGGTTTTTATACTTGATTAATATGTGGATACCACATTTCTCTCTTTATTATTATTATTTTTAATAAAATGCTGAAGTTTTAGGTAGATACAAGATAACGGTAGAAAACATAGTTTAGTGTTGTAAGAGAGCAAATGTAGATGATCAGGTGTGTGCCTGTAGACTATGTGTTAATCCAAGCTAGACAAGGGCAATAAAACATCCACGTATGCAGAAGATTTCTCTCAGAACGGGGGGGTGAGGTTCTAAGCCTCACCTCTGTTGATCCCCAATTTCTCACCTGATGACACCCCTGCGACTGTGCCTGTCTTAGGTTGTTCCTCCCTTGAGGAATCTTACCCGTCTCTGGCTAACTAGTCATCTTCCGGGGCCATACAGGGAAATGTAAAGTTGGTAAGTGAGAGAGAAGCCTTATTGTTTGAAATGGTTAGCTTTTTATTTCTTTGCATATTTATGCCCTGTAGCTTCTATGCCCAGCATTTGTCTTGAGGTATCTTTACCACTTGGAAGAATTATGATGCTCGGTAAATTCGATATGAGGCACGAATTCTATTTAAGGGTTGTAATTAGGAAGGAAGAAGAAAAGCTATAGAAGTAGCAGGCGGAAGAAAACATTGGAAGATTGATTACTTCTTTGACATATCTTCTTGTAGAGTAACTTCAGCATGTATAGGTTTTAAGCTACTACTTAAATTGCACACACACATTAACATAATAGGAGTATAGTTACATAACCAAAGCATATCTGTAATTACCAGCCATCTCCAGTGAAACCAAGAAAACCAGTTAGGCACCTTAGGCATTTGTGAAAACTTATCTATGATATGGTGGATATTGTCCAACTGAACTTGAACAGTCTGAGAGAAATCAGACAAATTAAAACAACCCATTCCTGGGGAATGTTCACATCCCTTATGTTCTTTTAACAGTAGATAGTCTGTAGTTGTAAGATTTTGGAGCGCTACAATTTGCACTTCTCCTAATTCTTGGTTGAGTTCCAACAGTATAGATCCAGTCAAATTTGTTGTTTTACTGTATGCACAGGCCAGCTTAGATATCTCCTTTATTCCCATGGCAAGTCCAGGAGCTGGTGGGATGAGTGCATCTACAGCTGTAGCAGTGCGTGGATCTTTGTTGGGGTTTTTTGATGATCATCTTCTGGCATGAGTCTTCCAGAGAGTGCTGATGTTGGAAGTTCTCTTTCATATCGTATCTTAGTTCATTTTCGGGGTAGCTCAATTAGGCTTTGATCTTCTGTATAAACGCAAACAGACCATTTGTCTACACTTTTATATGCCCTTTATACCCTTGTGTAGGACTCATTGGAGGTTACCACACAGGAACTGCCCTTTTTTTTTTGTTTTTTTTTGTTTTGTTTTGTTTTTGGTATCACTAATCTACACTTACATGACGAATATTATGTTTACTAGGCTCTCCCCTATACCAGGTCTCCCCTATAAACCCCTTTACAGTCACTGTCCATCAGCATAGCAAAATGTTGTAGAATCACTAATTGCCTTCTCTGTCTTGTACAGCCCTCCCTTTTCTCCTACCCCCCCATGCATGTTAATCTTAATACTCCCCTAGTTCTCCCCCCCCTTATCCCTCCCTACCCACCCATCCTCCCCAGTCCCTTTCCCTTTGGTAGCTGTTAGTCTATTCTTGAGTTCTGTGATTCTGCTGCTGTTTTGTTCCTTCAGTTTTTCCTTTGTTCTTATATTCCACAGATAAGTGAAATCATTTGGTATTTCTCTTTCCCGCTTGGCTTGTTTCACTGAGCATAATACCCTCCAGCTCCATCCATGTTGCTGCAAATGATTGGATTTGCCCTTTTCTTATGGCTGAGAAGTATTCCATTGTGTATATGTACCACATCTTCTTTATCCATTCATCTATAGATGGACATTTAGGTTGCTTCCAATTCTTGGCTATCGTAAATAGTGGTGCGATAAACATAGAGGTGCACTGATCTTTCTCATACTTGATTGCTGCATTCTTAGGGTAAATTCCTAGGAGTGCAATTCCTGGGTCAAATGGTAAGTCTGTTTTGAGCATTTTGATGTACCTCCATACTGCTTTCCACAATGGTTGAACTAACTTACATTCCCACCAGCAGTGTAGGAGGGTTCCCCGTTCTCCACAGCCTCGCCAACATTTGTTGTTGTTTGTCTTTTGGATGGCAGCCATCCTTACTGGTGTGAGGTGATACCTCATTGTAGTTTTAATTTGCATTTCTCTGATAATTAGCGATGTGGAGCATCTTTTCATGTGTCTGTTGGCCATCTGTATTTCTTTTTTGGAGAACAGTCTGTTCAGTTCCTCTGCCCATTTTTTAATTGGGTTATTTGTTTTTTGTTTGTTGAGGCGTGTGAGCTCTTTATATATTCTGGACGTCAAGCCTTTATCGGATGTGTCATTTTCAAAGATATTCTCCCATACTGTAGGGTTCCTTTTTGTTCTATTGATGGTGTCTTTTGCTGTACAGAAGCTTTTCAGCTTAATATAGTCCCACTTACTCATTTTTGCTGTTGTTTTCCTTGCCCGGGGAGATATGTTCAAGAAGAGGTCACTCATGTTTATGTCTAAGAGGTTTTTGCCTATGCTTTCTTCCAAGAGTTTAATGATTTCATCACTTACATTCAGGTCTTTGCTCCATTTTGAGTTTACTTTTGTATATGGGGTTAGACAATGGTCCAGTTTCATTCTCCTACATGTAGCTGTCCAGTTTTGCCAGCACCACCTGTTGAAGAGACTGTCATTTCGCCATTGTATGTCCATGGCTCCTTTATCAAATATTAATTGACCATATATATCTGGGTTAATGTCTGGATTCTCTAGTCTGTTCCATTGGTCCGTTGCTCTGTTCTTGTGCCAGTACCAAATTGTCTTGATTACTATGGCTTTATAGTAGAGCTTGAAGTTGGGGAGTGAGATCCCCCCTACTTTATTCTTCTTTCTCAGGATTGCTTTGGCTTTTCGGGGTCTTTGGTGTTTCCATATGAATTTTTGAATTATTTGTTCCAGTTCATTGAAGAATGTTGCTGGTAGTTTCATAGGGATTGCATCAAATCTGTATATTGCTTTGGGCAGGATGGCCATTTTGACGATATTAATTCTTCCTAGCCACGAGCATGGGATGAGTTTCCATCTGTTAGTGTCCCCTTTAATTTCTCTTAAGAGTGACTTATAGTTTTCAGAGTATAAGTCTTTCACTTCCTTGGTTAAGTTTATTCCTAGGTATTTTATTTTTTTTTGATTGTGCAATTGTGAATGGAGTTGTTTTCCTGAGTTCTCTTTCTGTTGGTTCACTGTTAGTATATAGGAAAGCCACAGATTTCTGTGTGTTGATTTTGTATCCTGCAACTTTGCTGTATTCCGATATCAGTTCTAGTAGTTTTGGGGTGGAGTCTTTAGGGTTTTTTATGTACAGTATCATGTCATCTGCAAACAGTGACAGTTTAACTTCTTCTTTACCAATCTGGATTCCTTGTATTTCTTTGTTTTGTCTGATTGCCGTGGCTAGGACCTCCAGTACTATGTTGAATAACAGTGGAGAGAGTGGGCATCCCTGTCTAGTTCCCGATCTCAGAGGAAATGCTTTCAGCTTCTCGCTATTCAATATAATGTTGGCTGTGGGTTTATCACAGATGACCTTTATTATGTTGAGGTACTTGCCCTCTATTCCCATTTTGCTGAGAGTTTTTATCATGAATGGATGTTGAACTTTGTCAAATGCTTTTTCAGCATTTATGGAGATGATCATGTGGTTTTTGTCTTTCTTTTTGTTGATGTGGTGGATGATGTTGATGGACTTTCGAATGTTGTACCATCCTTGCATCCCTGGGATGAATCCCACTTGGTCATGTCGTTTGATCCTTTTGATGTATTTTTGAATTCGGTTTGCTAATATTTTGTTGAGTATTTTTGCATCTATGTTCATCAGGGATATTGGTCTGTAGTTTTCTTTTTTGGTGGGGTCTTTGCCTGGTTTTGGTATTAGGGTGATGTTAGCTTCATAGAATGAGTTTGGGAGTATCCCCTCCTCCTCTATTTTTTGGAAAACTTTAAGGAGAATGGGTATTATGTCTTCCCTCTATGTCTGATAAAATTCCGAGGCAAATCCATCTGGCCCGGGGGTTTTGTTCTTTGGTAGTTTTTTGATTACCGCTTCAATTTCATTGCTGGTAATTGGTCTGTTTAGATTTTCTGTTTCTTTCTGGGTCAATCTTGGAAGGTTGTATTTTTCTAGGAAGTTGTCCATTTCTCCTAGGTTTCCCAGCTTGTTAGCATATAGGTTTTCATAGTATTCTCCAATAATTCTTTGCATTTCCGTGGGGTCCGTCGTGATTTTTCCTTTCTCGTTTCTGATACTGTTGATTTGTGTTGACTCTCTTTTCTTCTTAATAAGTCTGGCTAGAGGCTTATCTATTTTGTTTATTTTCTCGAAGAACCAGCTCTTGGTTTCATTGATTTTTGCTATTGTTTTATTCTTCTCAATTTTATTTATTTCTTCTCTGATCTTTATTATGTCCCTCCTTCTGCTGACCTTAGGCCTCATCTGTTCTTCTTTTTCCAATTTCGATAATTGTGACAGTAGACCATTCATTTGGGATTGCTCTTCCTTTTTTAAATATGCTTGGATTGCTATATACTTTCCTCTTAAGACTGCTTTTGCTGTGTCCCACAGAAGTTGGGGCTTAGTGTTGTTGTTGTCATTTGTTTCTATATATTGCTGGATCTCCATTTTGATTTGGTCATTGATCCATTGATTATTTAGTAGCATGTTGTTAAGCCTCCATGTGTTTGTGAGCCTCTTTGCTTTCTTTGTGCAGTTTATTTCTAGTTTTATGCCTTTGTGGTCTGAAAAGTTGGTTGGTAGGATTTCAATCTTTTGGAATTTTCTGAAGCTCTTTTTGTGGCCTAGTATGTGGTCTATTCTGGAGAATGTTCCATGTGCACTTGAGAAGAATGTATATCCTGTTGCTTTTGGATGTAGAGTTCTATAGATGTCTATTAGGTCCATCTGCTCTTCTGTGTTGTTCAGTGCCTCCATGTCCTTACTTATTTTCTGCCCGGTTGATCTATCCTTTGGGGTGAGTGGTGTGTTGAAGTCTCCTAGAATGCATGCATTGCAGTCTATATCCCCCTTTAGTGCTGTTAGTATTTGTTTCACATATGCTGGTGCTCCTGTGTTGGGTGCATATATATTTAGAATGGTTATATCCCTTGTTTGACTGAGCCCTTTATCATTATGTAGTGTCCTTCTTTATCTCTTGTTACTTTCTTTGTTTTGAAGTCTATTTTGTCTGATATTAGTACTGTAACCCCTGCTTTCCTCTCACTGTTGTTTGCTTGAAATATGTTTTCCATCCCTTGATTTTTAGTCTGTACATGTCTTTGGGTTTGAGGTGAGTTTCTTGTAAGCAGCATATAGATGGGTCTTGCTTTTTTATCCATTCTGTTACTCTGTTCTTCTGATTGGTGCATTCAACCCATTAACATTTATGGTGACTATTGAAAGATATGTACTTATTGCCATTGCAGGCTTTAAATTCGTGGTTACCAAAGGTTCAAGGATAGCCTCTTTAGTATCTTACTGCCTAACTTAGCTCTCTTATTGAGCTGTTATATACACTGTCTGGAGATTCTTTTCTTCTCTCCCTTCTTATTCCTCCTCCTCAATTCTTCATATGTTGGGTATTTTGTGCTGTGCTCTTTCTAGGATTGCTCCCATCTACAGCAGTCCCTGTAAGATGTTCTGTAGAATTGGTTTGTGGAAAGCAAATTCCCTCAGCTTTTGTTTGTCTGGGAATTGTTTAATCCCACCATCATATTTGAATGATAGTTGTGCTGGATACAGTGTCCTTGGTTCAAGGCCCTTCTGTTTCATTGTATTAAATATATCATGCCATTCTCTTCTGGCCTGTAGGGTTTCTGTTGAGAAATCTGATGTTAGCCTGATGGGTTTCCCCTTATAGGTGACCTTTTTCTCTCTAGCTGCCTTTAACACTCTTTCCTTTTCCTTGATCTTTGCCATTTTAATTATTATGTGTCTTGGTGTTGTTCTTCTTGGATCCTTTCTGTTGGGGGTTCTGTGTATTTCTGTGTTCTGTTCGATTATTTCCTCCCCCAGTTTGGGGAAGTTTTCAGCAATTATTTCTTCTAAGATACTTTCCATCTCTTTTCCTCTCTCTTCTTCTTCTGGGACCCCTATAATACAGATATTGTTCCTTTTGGATTGGTCACACTGTTCTCTTAATATTGTTTCATTCCTGGAGATCCTTTTGTCTCTCTCTATGTCAGCTTCTATGCGTTCCTGTTCTCTGATTTCAATTCCATCAATGGCCTCTTGCATTCTATCCATTCTGTTTATAAACCCTTCCAGAGTTTGTTTCATTTCTGCGATCTCCTTTCTGGCATCTGTGATCTCCCTCTGGACTTCCTCCCATTTCTCTTGCGTATTTCTCTGCATCTCTGTAGCATGTTTATGATTCTTATTTTGAATTCTTTTTCAGGAAGACTGGTTAGGTCTGTCTCCTTCTCTCGTGTTGTCTCTGTGATCTTTGCCTGTAGCTTTGCCTTTTCATGGTGATAGGAATAGTTTGCAGAGCTAGGACGAGTGACGGCTGGAAGAACTTCCTTTCTTGTTGGTTTGTGGCCCTCCTCTCCTCGGAGAACAGCGACCTCTTGTGGCTTGTGCTGTGCAGCTGCACGCTGACAGGATTTCTGCTTCCTGCCTGGCTGCTATGGAGTTTATCTCCCCTGTTGCTGTGGGCGTGGCCTGGCTCGGGCAGCTGCTCCAAAGTGGTGGATTCGCGTTGGAGCAGGAGCGGCTGGGAGGCTATTTATCTCCGTAAGGGCCTCCCTGCTCCCTGCCGCCCAGGGGTTAGTGTGCCCAGAGATCCCCGGATTCCCTACCTCTGGATTAAGTTTCCCGCCCTGCCCCTTTAAGACTTCCAAAAAGCACCCGCCAAAACCAAACAACGACCACCAAAAAAAAAAAAAGAAAAAAAATTTTTAATTTAAAAAAAAAAATTTTTTTTATCTAAAAAAAAAGGTGGTCGCTCGTTTTTCTTTATTCTCCAGTGCCAGCCTCAGGCCTCTGCTCACCAGTCTTGCTACCTTGTTTCCCTAGTATTGGGGTCCCTATCCCTTTAAGACTTCCAAAAAGTGCTCGCCAAAACAAAATAGCAAAAAAGCAAAAAAAAAAAAATGGTCGCTCGCTTTTCTTATGTCCTCCGGCACCCGGCCTCCAGTTCCCACTCACTGTTCTTGCTGCCCTGTTTCCCTAGTATCCAGGGCCACCTGGGCACGTACTGTGTCTGCGCTCTGGCCCGGATGGCTGTGGCTGGGTGTTCGGCAGTCCTGGGCTCCGTCTCCCTCCCGCTCTGCCTATTCTTCTCCCACTGGGAGCTGGGGGGAGGGGTGCTCGGCTCCCGCCTGGCCGGGGCTTGTATCTTACCCCCTTCACGAGGTGCTGGGTTCTCTCAGGTGTGGATGTGGTCTGGATATTGTCCTGTGTCCTCTGGTCTTTATTCTAGGAAGGGTTGTCATTGTTATATTTTCATAGATATATGTTGTTTTGGGAGGAGATTTCCGCTGCTCTACTCACGCCGCCATCTTCCGCCCCTCTCGAGCCAAGTCTTTTCTATGTGGGGCCAAACAGCAACTAGTTCAGTCCTCACAGAACATACAGTATCTGTCACAACGACTCAAAGCCGCTGTAGCCCAAAGGCCAAAGCATCACAAAAAACGTGCAAAAGAAGAGGTGTGCCTGGGTGCCAGTAAAATTTTTTTTACAGACACTGGAATCTGAATTTCCTATGCTTTTCACATGTCGCAGAATCTCATTCTTCTTTTGACATTTTTCAATGATTTAAATATGTTTTAAAAAATTATTTGTTCTGGTCCACAGTCTATAGTTTCCAACCTCTGCCTCAAAGCTTATGGGCAAATGTGTGAGAAGTAAACACAAAATCTAAATCCATGGGGCAGCTAGAGAGAACAGAGGGAAAAAGAATGGAGGCCATACATTCGCACCCTGTAGAAATGCATTTTCTAATCATGTGGACCAAACAATTAAAAAGGATTCGTTTCATGAAAAATCAAGATTTGTATCTCAAGCTCCAGGCATTCTGTCTAACACGCATAACATTCTTGACTTAAGAATATTGATACTCAATCTTTCTGACAATAAATTCAAAATCCAAGACAGCAGTACCTGAAGTTATGTAAAAAGAATAAATTTATTAAATGTGAACAGGTATGTCTGGTTTTCAAATTTGCTTTGTCTTCTATACATTTTATCCATCTTCTTAATTTAAATCCAGGTAAAATGAGGAGAATATTTTCAATTCATGTTGTGATGACATGAGTCAAGGTGCTGTACCTCATAGATTGTGGATTGGATGCCCTTCTGAAAAGAAATAGAAAATCAATGTTGGTTTAACTTTCAATTTAAGAGAAAACTATCAACTACAATAATGTCAGGATAGTATTCCTTGGAATTAAATAAAATAGTAGGTAAGGAAATATAAAATTGTGACCAAAAGAGTACAGCATTGAGAAAAGCAAGTGAAGGTGGTGGAACATTCATACCTCCTGTCAGAGAAGTCTCACTGTGACAATGTGGCTCTCACACGGCCCAGGAGTATGAGCCCCTTCCTGAGATCCCTTCACACAGGCCTGAGACCGAGGGAGCGGTGAAGCAATAGCACCTGCACATTCATTCTAGGTGAGTGAGAGAGTTATTCAGAATTACTGGAATAAGATGTATTTCATCAAATAAAAAATGAACAAAGTAATGAAAATAAATTTTACCTGACTAGGAAAGATGTCCAGTCTTGACCTATGCATATTTCTGCAAAATAAATTATGTTTACTATAATAATTCTGACATTACAAAAAACAATTTTTATTCTTATGTAAAATAAAAATGTTATGACTTACACTGGCAGAAAACTTAGGGGAAAATGTTTTTTTGATGACTTACTTTCTCACATCATTTTCCACATACCTCAAAGAAACAGAATGACTGCATTATCTAGAAATTCCTTGCCTCTATCTGAATTATAGTGTAAATCATAGTATAGAGCCAAAATTTTTCTATGTACAATGTTCAATTTTCTCCAAGTAACTAACTCATTATATGCCAGAGTTGACTCCTTCTCTTCTCGGGCTCAGCTGCAGTGGGCATAGCTACAGCTCTTTTTGCAAAAACCAACAACTATGGGAAGATATTTTTAATTTTTCTTCAAGATTGCTTTTCTCTTTATTAGAGATAAAATATCTAGCAAGAAACTGAAGCAAATCCATCAGTGCTATTGGGATCAGCTCTTGAATGGAACCAGAAAAACATGAGTCTTGTTTCAGAATCCACTTCGTCTCAGTTAAAAACTTATATTTAACATGATGACTGGAGTGAAATCATTACTGTTATTTGGTGATCTCTAGAAAATTAAAGAGGAAAATTGTGAGGATTTCAACAATGCACAAATCTAATGTGGTGCTTTAGGTACTGTCGTTACTCAGTGCGGGAATACTGTACTATTACTTGCTGACTTCACTGGATGAGGGGAACTCCATGTTCTTTTAGACAGAAAAGAAAAAGAACAAATTTTAATCTTTTGGCTCCTTTGTAAAGCTTAACTGAACCTATGGTTTTTCCTTTTTTCATTTACTGAGGAAAGATCTTCACAAAACTGTATGTGGGGTGGTGGTGAGGGGTGGGCGGTGGGGGTGGTAACTGATGTAGGTTCATTTGCAAAGTCGTCTACAATATAAGCATTCAAAATTCTAGATTTGGAGTTAATCCTATTCTCCTAACTACATTCCCTACTTTTTGTAATTGTTTGAGCACTTGGGTATTTTGGATAAAGTCAAAAGGGGTTTCTCACATATTTTAAATGTAAAATGGTATGTGTGTAAATATGCTATAAGGTACTAGTGAAGTGCTTATAGCTATTCCCAGTATGTTGTAATTAGGAATTTTCTTTAGATTAGTGAAGTAAATCATGTTATCAAAAATTAAGTGTCAAAGAAATATTCTTAAAATACTGTTTTTTAAAAAAAGCTACTAATCACTAAGCATATGCTATTTTTCTAGACACTGTGCAGGACATATTGTGTGTGTCATCTGTACAAAAGCAGTGTAAGGAGGCTATTTTTCACTCTTTTGCAGATAAAGAGTTTCCTAAATATTTAAAATCTTCGTTTTGAAAGCCTGCCATCAAAAAGCAGGTTCTTATAACATAACAATAAAAACAAACACAATACATTGTTTCCAATTTGTATACATCAATTCTGTCAAGAAAGACCTGGTAAAGAATGTTGAATGAGTCTTGTGCTAATTAGAAGACATTTTATAAAGTATGCCCTTACCTTTGCATCTTTAAAAAAACATGTTTTTTTTGCTAAATAATATTATTTAGTTGTACAGACAATTTCCATAGGTAAGAAGTATGAAAGAAAAATTATGAGAATTTCCCAAAGGAAAACAAGAAGTCCAGGCAGTGGGTGATCTGAAATGGCTTATCTCAACACTGTTTAAATCTAGTTTTTCCATGATATGGTAATTCTATGGTTCAAATGCCATATTGTTTCTCTGCCCAATTGTGTACCACATGTTGTACACATATATTAAGGAGTATTTCACACAGGATGGTTTAGAAAATGATAACAGGAAATGAGGATGTTATTGTGTATACTGATTATTAACATTCTGTTTTTATGTAAACTTGCCTCTGCCGTGCTCTAGTTCTATGACTCAAGGACATTCTTAACTCTCTCCTGGTCTCAGTTTCTCATGTGTATAAATTTGGATGGTTATGGGCAGAAAGAATTTTCCAGATCTATTTTCTAATTTTTGTTGAATATGTATTTGAAAAACATTTGTATATGTAGTAAAAAAAATGCATATCATAAAAATAAATGTGCTGCTTTATTTGAATTAATGGGTAACTAATGCTAGGTAGCCATCTATCAATTATAAAAATTTATCTACCTGAATAACAAGCCATATAAGCATAAACATATTTTTAAAAATCTGTAATCATTTTGTATAGAAGGATTTTTAAAATTTATCCCACATTGTTACATTGTAATATTACAAGATCAATTATTATTCTGTTATTTACAGTCATTGACTGATTTTAGTGGTTTGCCACACAGAATTATTTTCCTGGCAGTAGTATTTTTTACTGTTTCTGATTTTTGTTTCATTTCAATCATATTGTTTTGCCTATTAATTTTATAACTTATCAGTTATATTGATTTGTATGGGCCTATTTAAAAAAAACTTTGTCAAGAAATTTATCTTATTCATTTTTGTATCCCTGCTAATTATTTTGGGGCTTGACAACCATGCTTATTCATTTCTCCAGAGAAGCTCTGGATCAGTCATTCGTCTTGGGCAGCTCTGCTCTCCATGTCTCCCCTAAGCCCATTACCCTTCTATTTCATCCCTTTACTCTCTGTGTCTTTACTTCATTTCCACTGATCTTCCTTTAACCCAGACAAATCATCAGTGTTCTCCCATCCTACTTCAATAACACTACCTCATAATTCTCTGTTCATTAAACTGCATCACCAGTTTTCAACCACCCTTTACCAACAAGAATGTAAGTTTCTTGAAGGTTGTATCCCAAGAACCTAGATTAATGTATAGAAAAACAACCAAAATATTTACACTTGTGGATTCTGCTCCATAACTTCTGCATTCAACTGACTTTGCCTTACTCATGTCACTATCTCTTTCCTGGGTAATTGTAATTTGTTTTCTAAATGGTCTTTCTACTTATAACCTGACATTTTTCTAGGTCATTATCCACATTATTCTCTGAATTATTTTGCAAAAACATATGTGATAAGTCATTTTACTGAAAAAAAGTTTTTATATCTTCATTATTACATATAGGATAATATCCAAGATTAACAGAACATTCAAAGCCATACCATATCTTTCCTGGGAGATATTTGGGTTTCAATGTTTGCCTCTTCTGCTTCATCCACAACTTTTCCTGAAAACATCCTATGTATATCTTTATGACTTTCCCATGTATTGCTGAGAGTAAATGTTTTCCCTTCACGTTTTTGGAGTAACAACTTCCTATGCATTTTCCAGATGAAAGTTGAAATTTGAATATTTCTGTGAAAATGTCCTCCTTATCTCAAAACTTTTCAGAGTTAATTAATTATGTTATATTGTTCATAAACCTAGATCATTATACAAACCCATGCTATTTGTTTATTTTATTTTTATTCCCCATACTATGCTATAGAAGTTATTAAACAGTTCCTCAGATATTACTCAGGAAACAGAGGTTTTAATATTAGCTCTATCTCTGAACAGCTATAATATCTGGAGCAAATAATGCAAATTCTTGGGTCCTCAGCTTCTTCATCTCTAAAATATCTTAAAAATACCATATGGATGATATCCAGCATCTCTTCCAGTTATTTTCTGAACAATTTTTGGTCTTGTTACTTTTTGAAGTGCCTTTTACATGGCTTCAGCTATTACCTTTATGCTCCACCCAAATATCATGCTGAATATTTCAGATTAATCACCCAATATGGGAAAGAGCTTTGGCTGAACAAATTCTGTTTATGACAAATGGCCCCGGAACATTTGCTTTGATTATCTTACTTGTCACCTAGGGTGGTCTTATAAAATTTGTGGATGAAATTGTCATTTTACCTTTTGAAAACAGCAACTCTTAAGCTGTGCACTAGGAAAGCCTGGGCTGCCCACATGGCAATTTGCTCCTTACTTGTCACTGCGTTCTGATGCTTACCTGGTTAGTGGCACCTTGTATTATCTTAAACCTCTGGCTTTGTAGTTTTCCCTTGGACAAACCACTTTCTCTAGTGTATTGTTAGTCATTTCCTTGACCACTTTTTTTGTCTACTTTTCTGGCCCAATTGAATAACTATTCTTATAAATATAATACAAAATTGGTTAGAGACAAGGAAATCCTTTATTTATTGCACAATATATACAGCATCTTGCTGAGAAAATAAAAAGAAAATGTTGAATGGGTAGAACATGCTTGCTTTTGTATTCCTTTTCTTAGAAACCACACTCTCTTTTGCCTGTGGCCTTGGCAACTGAGTGTTAGTACATAAGGGCTGCTCAGTTGGATCTATGACCTTTGGGTCATTTCATAATATTTTTCATGGCTTTCCCTTGGCTCAAACTGATCATAGACTTACAACGAACATTAGCTGAATAATTCAAATACACTTGGCTTTTCTAAACAATATAAAACATGTATGACAATCAAGAGTATTCCCCTCTGTCATCCATCTAGCATTATGAATGTAAATTATATTATAAAGGAAAACTATTAATTATGCCAAATTCTACTTGCTTACTTTAGAAGGACATCTATCTGCTTAAGTACTGAATATATCTATTACCAGCAGAGAATAGAAGAAATAAACATTGCAAAAATTGTGTCACCTACAGTCAGCCAATTACATTTATGAACATCAATTACTAATGAGGTAAAGACATTTGAAGACGACTTTTGCAAATAGGCACGTATCAAGCACCTCTGATTCCAGACTCAGTCTCTACTGTGGTGCTTTGGGCAAGACCCTGCTCCTCTCTGGGCTTCTGTTTCCTTCCTTCCTTCCATTTTCTGTAGTTCCATAAACATTAACTTATAAGCACTGACTCACTGCAAAGATATGAGTCCAAACCTGAGAAGTCCCATTTTAATAGATATGTACAGTTCTCATTTGTTCTACAGAAGTACTTATTCTCTAAATGTTATTCTTCATCCTAAAATCCTTTGCAAATCTCCACTGTCTACACAATAAAACTCATGTTCCTTAGAAGCACAACACACTTGTCCCTTATCTGACCCCTTTCTCTTTGTTCTTTCTCTATCTACTGCCTTCCTTACACTCTGTGACCCAGATTCACCACTTGATTTAGTTGTAGTAGCTTGTTTCTCAAATCCAAGGAAGACCCTGTCCTTCATTTCCTTTTAGCCTAAATTCTCTTCTTTCCTCAGGTCAATATTCTGCTTCAAGATTCTGCTCAGTTCTCCTGGCTTCATGGAGACCCTCTTTCTCTCTCCTATCCATTAACTAAAATGAACTACACATTTCCTCTGTACCTATTGTACCTTAGGACAGCTTTATTAAAATATTTATTACATTTCATAACAACTAGACTTTCATATTTGTTTTCCGTGAAGGATTTGCTCTTCTTAGGGACAAGAATTACACCTTTTTATTTATTGTTGCATTCTTGGCAACTAGCAAAATATCTGGCAAAACAAATACATTTAATTTAGAAATATTTCACACCTTATCTTCACAACTTTCATGTCCACGGATCTTCAGCACACTGTATGCATGACTATCATCATCTAGAAATTCTCTTCTTTCTAATGGGAAATTCTCTTCTGATAAAAAGCTCTAATTTATATTTATTGAGAATGTTCACTTTCATCGGGCCTGGTCTTTGCCATTTATCATACCTCTAGTCAGCCCTTTTTAGTGTTCAGGTTTGACTCAAATACTCCTCATTCAACCCTCCCCCACCCCAAAAGCTCTCTCTACCCATTGATATTATACTGGAACCATCTTGCCATACATGGGAAGGAAAACAATCTGTTCCTAGTTCCATCTAGATATTACTTACTGCTGTGGATCCTTTTATTCACCTTTATTTTCATGTTAAACAAAAATTTCCCCTCTTAAAATATCCCCAAACCATAGCTACTTACCTCACTGTTACCTGAGAAACACATCCCCCACCTCAATGGAAAATTAAGATAATTTTATGTCAACTTCTCTACCCTGTATTACACGGTATGTATCATTTTTACTCATCTCCTTTTCTCCTGTCTCAGGAAAGCTGGTACATTTTGTGTAGGTCTACTTCTTTTGGCTGAGACCCCGATCCTACTGGAATATCTTCTATCAATTTATTCCCATCTTTCTGGTGTATTTAGGCTCTTTCTCCCCATTGGCTTCTTTCTCTTAAGCTACAAATCTGTCTCCTAAAAATACTTTCCTGTGATTATGGTTGCCCCTATAGACACAGATACCATTCCATAGGTCTCCTTACCTCCTCTTGTAAAATCTCAGAAAAGTAGTGCTGCTTTTAATTTCTCACACATTACTTGCATCTTAACTACTTGGAATGTATCTCAATTGATACAGTGTTAATGACTCCCTTTGTCCAAAAATCTCTTCCCTGCTCCCGCCTCACTCCACGTCTGTGTAGCATTTCCACTCAACTCCATTTGTTTTTTCTAGCTATTTCCTCCCGTGGCTTCCAGACCTTCTACTCTCATCTCCTTGATACTCTATGTTTTCCCTATTTCCTTTGCTCTACCAGTCCCTGAATAACAGAAGATACTCAAGATCTATTCTTAGACCATTTCTCTTCTCACTTGCTTCTCTTTTCCTAGGGAAGTTCATTTATTCCTTTATCTGTAAAAAAAAAAAAAATCTCTACAGTTGTACTTATGACTTCTTTGAAGCATCACAAAGCCTTCTGGACACCTTCCAAGTTACCACGTACAAATTTAACACAGTATCCCTTTTCTAATTTATGCTTGGTTTCTTAACTTGGTTTATAACATGGCTAACTTCTCAATCACCCAGGCATATCCAGTTCATTAATTTCCTTGGTATCTCACATTTCTCATTTTAATGACAAGTTTGTTTTTCTGTTGCCTAAAATACCCAGCACCATTTGCTAGTAGAGGCCATCATAATGTTGGACTCAGACTACTATAATAACCTGATATAACAACCTCTCTTACTAAGTTACCTGAGGTATTGTCATATAGTCATAAAATCCAAGGAACTTCGCAATCCTTCCATCTTTCACATTTCTCATATTTTCCCTTATATCCAGTGAATTCTGTCACACTGCCTAATTACAATTCAAAGGCCTCTGTGATCTGACTCCACAGAACCCTGCAATCTTAATTTATACTCTGTATACTTTATATACCCTAACATACAGAATTCATCAAACCTGGTATTTTGCTCTTTAAGCTCCTGTATTTCCTTCAGCCAAAATGCTTTATTCCCATTTAATCATTTCTCAAAATTCTACTCAGTCTTTTAAGTTGCAACTGAAATAACAGTTCCTTAATGACCAACCCCCTACCTGTGGCCCAGAATCAAGCACCCAGTGTCCCATTTTCCCAATCCAGGAATAAATAAATTCTAATTAAAATCAAAAGCACATTTACAGCTAAATTTTATAACTAATCTCAGTGGGTTAAAATATGGGCACTGCCTATGATAATAGAAACACATATAGTTGGACAAATCTGGTTTTAAATGGTATCTTCACCATTAGCAAATTTTTCTCATGAAATATTTTTAATTCAGAAATTCAGTTTAAATATCTGGGATTGAAGATTATGTGTAAAGGGTTTTTGGTGGCACAAACATTATTTTTACAAGAAATTATAGAAGGACAGCAAAACCATTTAGCATATTTTGATCAAAAGTATCAGCATTTATTTTATGTGATTTGAGTACCAAAGCAAATTACTCATCATTGTGATGTCTCAATTTCTTCAATCAAATTATGGAGAGGTGGCTATCTGATAATGTTTTTGTGAAGATAATGTCAGTAAAGTACAGAGTGTCTAACAGTTAGTACTAAGTAAAAAAAAAGAAAAAGTGGTAATAAGTGATTATAATTATGCCTGCAATAGAAAAAGGCAATCAATATTTATCAGGTAAATAAGTCTCTATGACATTAAGCAAAACTTGTATTACAGATTTAACAAGGACTTTAATTATACCAGGCATTCAGATTCCTTTTCTGACATGTACCACTACAGAGGAAAGTTAATTGCTTTGTGAATGATTAATTTTTTCCAAATCAAGGGTTTTGGGAGCTTAGTGGTCTGCCTTTTGTGACTAAGCAATCATCATGGATTTATCTTGTCAGTTTCTCCTCTGTGGCATAAAACACTAACAACTGCTCAGGTTAGCACGGAACTGTGGCTTTTGTGAGGGTCCTTTGTGTCTCTGGTGCTCACACAAAATTCCCCCACAACTGAGATCTCAAGGACACACCAAATGCTAAAGAGAGCATAATAACTTGGGGACTTGGCCACAGTCTCACTGTCCTCTAGTCATTGCCTTTAGTTATTAGACAATTTCATTCCCTGGACAGATTTCCTTTATCAGCTTGTGAATTGCTCCCTTGTTCAAATGCTCCCCAGAATTTCTGGGGACAGATAGTAGGCAGAAATCATTTTCTAATCATGTGGACTTCTTGGAATTGAAACTCACAATTGATTTTATTTCAAACCACAAAATTAGCATGCCACTAAATATAGTATATAAACAGCCACAAAAGTAGACAGTCATTCACTTAGCTCCTCCTTCACTTCTTGTCCTCCACGAAAAAAGGTAAGACTTTCAAATATAAATTCAATGTAATCCCTCTTCACATTTATGTCAAACTAGGTTGAAATATATGAAGAAAACAATTGCTTAAAATATGATATTTGAAATAAGAGTATTTAAAATAGTGCTGATACTATTTTCAACACTTTGGTTAAGAAAACAGTAATATCTATAAAGATTTGGTAAAAATTATACTGACTACATAAGCTTTATGAGTCTAGGAAAATGTAGTAACCGTGATTATTCTTTTTTAATGCAAGGCTAGTTAATAGGCTATATTAAAAGGTCTATTTCCTGAATTTAATGTCTTCCAATCTGTTTAAATATACCACAGCCATTAGAACAAAAATATATTTAAACTCTTGTATGGGAAAATGAATAATTATTGGGAAAGCTTTCTACAACAGGTAGTTTAGAGAGGTAGCACACTGAATCAAGAAATTGCAGGAACTGTTTGGGGACATGTACTACTTGAAAAGCTTATAAATAAATTTTTTTAGAAGTAGAGTGTATTCATCAAACTTACTTAGAACATCCAATTTCCTTCTTTATCATTTAGTTTATATTTCAAAATAATGTTAAAACAAACATACAAAATTTAGAATTAAGTTAAAAAAGAACAAGTGTTTTACTTTGTCAGAAATTCTAGATGGGATAGAGATGATTTGGAAAAAAAGGAAAGAGAAAATTTGAAAGAAAGAGTGCCTTAGAATATTAGTCAATATATTGAAGTTCTTTCTTAAAAATTAGTATATAAAATACTAATTATAATATAGAGAAAATTCAATGGGATTCTCCCTACACATAATGATCCCTAATAGAGTACTGTATTATTTTTTTTGAGTCTTGACAATAAAAAATTATTTGGAAACTTATGGAAGTCTCAGGCAGAGTAAAATTAATAAAGAATTAATAGCATCAATGAGAAAAATCTAGAAAAATATCTTTCCCTAATAAAGAGAATTATTTTCAGACTTCAAATATTGGAAAGGACATTTTTCACATGAATTAGGGAGTTTTTCCATGAAATAGTTTTAATTCAGAAATTTAGCTTAAAAATCTGAGATTGAAGATTGTATGTCAAGGCCTATTGGTGGTCTAAACATTATTTTTTATGAGAAATTATAGAAATACAACAAAACCAAGTAGTTAGTATCTTTTGATCAAAAGTGTTGTTCATTTTACATTATGTTATTAGAGGAGATAGCCCAGAGTCGAGATTGGCATAGAGAAACTGACCCTATGGTATATCAGCAAGAGATCAGAGACAAAAGAATAAGCATAGTATATAACCTCTAAAGTTATATGGCACAAGGGAGAATAGATACCATTAGTTTTGTGGGGATGAGGACTGCATAGTGAGTGTAAATGGAGAAAAACAAACCAATCAGTCCCAGAAAGCACCTGGATATATACAGCAAATAAAGGAAATGCTCAAATGAAAACCTCAGTCTTATTGGAAAGAGGGAGATATGATTAAATCAAATATTCATGAAACTGGTTGTTTAGTAAAGGAAAGATAAAAATAAAATATGATCTTCTTTGTATACATTTTCTTTGATCAGTTCCTCCCAGTAGATTTGAGTCTCCATTAGGGCTGAGACCTTAATATTTTGTTGACTGCTATAATCCTAGCATCTAGATAACGTCTGGCAATAAAAAGTAACAAATAAATACTTTTTTTAAACAAATGATTTGATTAATCATTTTTTTTTCTGTAAATACATATAACTCTTTTTTGTCTTTCAAAAAAATAAAAAACCCATAGTACTATGAATGAAATAAAAAGAGTGAGGTAAGATATGGCTTATAGCTGAAATAATCTGCATGGTTTTTTCAATGAAGTATGAAATTGATATGTAAGAGTAAGGAGCCATGGTAGATTCTGATCTTGGCTATATGATAAAACTTCTATTAGTATTTTTTCCTAAAACACAGGTATTTTTCTTATGCATTTTATTTTGTTTCCTTAGAAGGTAAGTAACCCTACCTAAATTAGAAAATATATTAGATGGACCATTATATTACTACTGCCTCATTTCACCATCCACAGGACTCGAGAGTCATGAAGGTTCTTATCCTTGCCTGCCTGGTGGCTCTTGCTCTTGCAAGGGAGGTAAGAAAATCTCTAAGTAATTAAGATACAGTGGACTATCTGGTTATGGCCACCAATATCATAAGTGTACAAATAAAGCAGAGTTTCAACATATTTTTTTGACTTAGACAATTATTTACATTATTCATTATTTCAACAATGTCCTTCTAGAGGGCCACAAAACTGGGTCAAACCCTTTTATATCACTGTGCTACCAGTCCCGAAAGGAAAAGTAAACTAACCAATAAGTAGCAGACAAAATAAGAAGAAAGGAATATGAAAAGAACAGTAATAATGCATGAATATAATCGCATGCATGCCCAACTTGGATAAATATGTCTTATTTCAGTGATGAAATATATATACCTCTTATCAGGCACGAGGCCAAATCCTAACTGTGCCTCTCCAAAGACATCCAGAGGATGGAGTGTCAGGGAATAAACATAATTATAAACATAATTGTAATCAAAATAAAAAGTGTTGGATATAAATTAACTCCTTTTTTTGCTACTTATCAAAAACTGTTCTTCATTCAGGTAAAATAAAAATATACTAATAAAAAGCTACTAAATATTAAAGACATAAAAACAATTACCTTTCAAATGTCTCAAAAGACTTGTAACATGTTTTATTTCTCAAATTTGGGAAAGAGCTCTGCATAATTGAAGTAAAGATTAAATAGGGGAAAAATTTTTGGAGATCTAATTGGCTTTATTAATTCATGAATTGGGCAGCAGGAAAAATGTTTAATAATGAGTTGGTTATGGAAATTAAAATGGCATTTTTTTCTTCACAGAAGGAAGAACTCAGTGTATCCAGTGTGGTAAGATATTTTTATTTAAAGAGAAATTTCCAACCATAAAGTAGTAACATTATGCAGTGAGGTAGAAGAAGTAGGTTTTTCATTTTCATTTTTATTTTTTTGTTTTTCTTCCTTTATAGAAGGCAGAAAGACTCTCAAGCAGTGAGGTTAGACAATGTTCATTCAGTAGCAATTTCTCAACCCAGGAAGAGTATAATGTTTACTTTTTTCCTATTGTGTCACATTAGGGCTGTTATGTCAATGCAACTATGTTCTGATGTAAATTTCCATTGTATATGTTTAATGACACAATAAATGTCTGGAGAATCAGTATTCTGGCACTTTTTAAGTTGGCTCGCTTCTTGAAATTATGTCACTGAGTCTCCTAATTTTTAAATAAATGATACAGTTCTGTTTTCTGTCTTGAGCTCTTTCTACTCTGACCTCATTCACTGTTTGGACATTTATCAAATGCCTTTTGTGGATCAGATATTGACTAGGAGCTGGGTTACAGACCGAAAACAGGGATGTCCATGAGAAAGAGCTTGCAATATAGTGAGTGAGCAGACATACAAACGGACACATTTTGTGATTCCTATAGTTTACTTAGTAAATAAAAGGAATTGAGATTTATTGAAGTCCTAAATCTGCCTGGAAGAGACAGGTAAGGTACTGACTGACCCTTGTACCACTCTTCTCTAGCCGGTCATCACCTCTTAGTTAAATGATATATTAAACTTTGTCTCTCCACAAAGGTCATAATAACCTTAGGGGAGATATTTATTTCTATTACTTCTTTTGAAGCCTAAGCATAGCAAGTGAACTAAAAATGATTAAACGAATGCATCAATTGTCATTATAATGCACTAGCAATAATATTATTCTTTTAAAATTAGATGTGGTATTAGAGATCATTTGTTGTCTTAGGAACAGAGCATGGTGATAGAAATTAGCACTTATTAAATGCCTTTTTTGTACCATGTTCACCAATTTTTTAAAGTCTCTTGACAGCATCCATCTCTTTTTTATACAACAGGCTTACACAGAATAGTATAACATAAATTTCAGCAATTCTCCTGAGTTTTTAATGATATTATCAAACAAGATGTCCACATTAACCTATTAAATACCTTCATATTCTGATTTATATTGACAAATAAGAATCATTCATTAAAACTAAATCTAATTTATTTTTATTTTTTTAAGTAATCTATTACACATATCAAGGTAAAACCCTCATATTTAGATGTGCATAGTTTCAAATTTTCCTACATTCAGTTTTTTTTTGTTTTTTTTTTGGTAGATAATTATTTTTTATTGAAGGGTAGTTGACACACAGTATTACATTACATTAGTTTCAGGTGTACAACATAGTGATTCAACATTTATATACATGACAATTCTAGGTAGCAGCTATCACCATACCAAGCTGTTACAATATCTTGACTATATTCCTTATGCTATACATTACATCCCGGTTACTTATTTATTTTACCATTGGAAGTGTGTACTTTTCTTTGTTTTGTTTTTTTTGTTTGTGAGGGCATCTCTCATATTTACTGATCAAATGGTTGTTAACAACAATAAAATTCTGTATAGGGGAGTCAATGCTCAATGCACAATCATTAATCCACTACATTCAGTTTTTACAGATAACTTTTCTTTATATGTGGTTTGTTTTTAGCAGAAACTTGAAAAGTTTAAACATGAGGAGCAGCAACAAAGAGAAGTAATTTGTAACTCAGGAAAAAGCGAAAGAAGTCTTAAAATCCTGATAATTGATTTCAGTTAGATCTGTGGATTCATCTATGAGGGAAGTGGGTTAATGAGAAATCCCTCAATGAGACTCATTAGTCCTCACATGACCCAGAATAATTTCTTAACCAAAATAAGTAAAAGATTTTCATTCTTCTCTTTCACTCAGTCATGATTGTGCAAAAGAGAGATGGTTAATCCTCATGAATGACTATTATAAGGATTCAAAGATGTTTTTTCCTTCTTTCCAGGATGAACGCCAGGATAAAATCCACCCCTTTCTCCAGCCACAACCTCTAGTCGATCCTTACACTGAGCCCATCCCTTACTCTGTCTTTCCACAAAATGTCCTGCCTCTTGCTCGGCCTGCTATGGTGCTGCCTTTCCTTCAGCCTGAAATAACGGAAGTCCCCAAAGCTAAGCAGACCATGTTGCCTAAGCGCAAACTGATGCCCATTCTTGAATCTCCAACAGTGCCCTTTATGGAACGCCAACCCCTGAATCCCTTTGCTCTGCCTCTGCTCCAGCCCTTTGTGCACCAGGTCCCCCGGCTTCTTCCTCAGACTCCGCTGATTCCTCCTCAGTCCCTGCCATCCCTTCCTCAGCCCAAAGTCCTGACTTTACCCCAGCAAGTGGTACCCTACTCCCAGAGAGATATGCCTGTCCAGGCCCTTCTGCTGTATCAGGAGCCTCTACTGGACTCCACCCAGGAGTTCTACCCTGTGACTAAACCACTTGCCCCAGTTTCCAACCCCATTTTTGTAAGTCCATATTTACTAATTCTGTTGTTGCTGTTCAGTTACAATGTTAGAAAAACTGAGAGGTCTAGAATGAAAGAATAAATGAATAATGAATCAATCAAAAATGCACATAATTTAGTTCAGTGATTCTCAACACTTGCTACACTAGAATAATCTGTAGAACTCTTTCTTTCTCGAAATCTCAGTCTAAATCTACTCATAGAGATTCTGATATAATGGTTCTGATTTTCTGTGTAGAAGATACTTAGTATTGGGAAGAAATTATTTCAGAGATTCTGATTTAACTGATCTGTTGAGAATTCAGGTAAAGAGGATTAAGGCATTCTAAAGCAGAATTAAATTTGATAATCTGGGTTTAGAATAAAGAAGGTTTATTTTCTACAGTTTTGAAGGTTTTCTTGTGAACATCTATTCTCCACATGATATTTCACACACCTTGTTTTTGGTACATGAAGGCAAACAATTTAGATGCTTATTTCATTACTCACAGAATTCTTAGGGAAGTGTTCTTGCTAAAGAGTGAATTGTATACTTATTTACTTCAAAACTTTTTTTTTTAAGGTCTAAAAGGATTTCAGAGTTAATGTCCTCTTCTTACTTTTGGTAAGCTTTGGGAGTTTGGAGATTAAAGTTATCATTTTTATAGTTAGTATCTTTTTACATTTTGTTCTGTATAAGTCCTAGAGTAACAAATTCCATCAACATACCAATTTACTCATAATTATTGATCTGTTATGGACATCTCAATGGTTGAATATTATTTACTGACTTGAAATTATGTATCTTTGGTATTTCAAATAATTTTAAATTTTAGTTATGTGCCATTGACAGATTTGATTAGTTTACTTTCAAATGCTTATGTATTAATGCTTGATTATCATCATTTTTAGGAAACACTGAAAATAGTTTCTTCTACTTTAATGCAAATGTATTTGAAAATTTTTAAATGATTAAGGTACATTCTCACTTATAACTTGAGCTTCATAAATTGCAATTGTTTCCATCTCATTTAAAATTTACATATTACCATTTAATTTGTGAGTCAAACATAATTAATTATTCCAGGTATCAGGATTAAAAAAGGGAGAGAAGACAGCTCTGAGATTCTTAAAATACAGACCCTTTTATGGTGATAATAGACTAGATATTTCACTAAAACAAAATCCAAGTGAGCTGACATTTGGCCCTAGAAGCACTTTTATATGCCTCCAATGTAGGACACATCATGGTGCATTTGTAATAAAATTTTTTATGTGAATTAGATACACCAATATGACAAATGGGGAGAGATGAATAGTTACAACATATAAAAGAACTAATTCTCTGCTTGTTCTCTGTTCCACAGAATTGACTGCGACTGGAAATGTGGCGTCCTTTCAATCTCTGTATCATGTTACCAAAAATAAATAATTTTTAAAAGAAGAATTTTTAAAGGGAAAAAAATTTTTATATGGAAAAAGTGAAAATTTATTCCTTTACTTATTTATGCATTATCTGGCATTCCTCTTGATTTGAATTCAACTCATTCAACTTTGCATTTTCCAAATTTTCATTCAACTAATATCATAGGAGTTCAATTTTGAAATGGAAATGCCATAAGCATACCAAAAGTATGTATGCAAATAGTTTCTGGAATTGTGCTTATTATTTTTTTTAAGAAATTATTTCCTAACCAGTCATGTCAATAAATTAATCCTTTAGGCATATTTAAGTTTTCCTGTCTTTATTATAATTTTTCAAACATAATTGGTCTTTTTAATGTTAATTTAAGATGTTAAAAATAGTCATGGAAGAATTGAAATTGAATAGAATGTTTTAAATTGGATATTAAAGGATGTCAAAACATGGAGGAGAAGATAGCGGACCATACACTATGTTTGCTCTAGAAAGTCTTGGTTTATACCAATTGTACCAGTTAAACTATTTACATGTGCATTTCACTCTCAAAAGCACCCAGCATGGATGTTAAAATTTATGGTCACCCTAGATTTTAAAAAAAAGCTTTAAATCTGAAATCTGATTCACAGTTCTGCAACATGGTAGCTAAGTAGTGCTGAGAAAGTTACTTAATCTTTCACAGCTTCCATGTCTGCGTCTACAAAAGTCAATTCAAAGGGTTTCATTGAAGTTTTAATGTGAGTGGAGCACTGCACAGTGCATGGTAAGTGTTCCCTGCTGTTGCATGTTATTGATGCTACTTACACCAAAGCAGAAGAACCAGTATCACTGTCAGAATAAGTGGGATTGCATGGTTTTAGCCAGTAATACCCAAGAAAACAAAACTTGTATGATGCTCTGACAGTCATTGTGTCTGACTGTGGAGTAACTGTTTCATTGAATGACTCATCCCTCTTACCAACTCCTGCACTAGTGCACTCTAGGCCATCCCCGTGAGCTTACACAATGACTTGTCTCCAGAAATTACTTCATCTTTCCTCAAAATTCTCCTTACCTTCAGGATCAAGTGCAAGCCAAATTTGCGCTACCATATATCTTATCGTTAAAGAAAATATCCCATCTTTAACAGTGCATCTCCAAGGCTCTCCCAGTTTTTTAGGTTCCTCAGTGGCAACTATCATAGAGGAGGTATCCATAATACTGCTATTGTTTCATATGCTATTCTCTCATTAACCTGCTCCCATCAAGCTTTTGTCTCTATACTTTTTCAAGGTTACCAAGAACTTTCACCTTGCAAATCTGTGCTCCTTTTACCTAATTTCTCAGTGCTATTTGGTAGAGTTGACCATCCCTTCTTTTCTGAAATATACTTCTTTTCACTTGAAATCCTGAACCTGTTAAACCCTTGCTTTTTATGTTAACTCACTAGCCACTTATTTTCAGTCTCTCTTCTGGCATTTCCTTTTCCAAACACTTAATGACTAGAGAACCCTAGGAGTTAGCGTTACCCTGGCTGATACTGTTTAATTCCATGCCTTAAATCCATTCACAGACTGAAAGCTTCTAAATGTTTATCTTCTAACTTATTTGTTCCTGAACTCCAAACTCATGCACTCAACTTGTTTTCTTGGCTTCCACACCTGAGTATTTAATTAATATCTCATTTTAATTAATAAACTTGGCATGGCCAAACATAATTCTTCATCTGGATCCAGTCTCTGACTTGCTCAAATTTAACTGGGCATATTTCAATAGGACAGACAACTAATATAATTGTATGTAGGCAATAGACTTACTTGAATAAGTGTTTTCACCAAGAGGAAATATTAATTGCCAGTATTCATATGAGAAGGTGCTCAACATCATTAGCCTTCAGAAAAATGCAATTAAAGCTAGCACATAATATGACACAACAATCAGAATGTCTAAAATGGGGAAAAAAATTGGCAATACCAAGTGTTTACAAAAACAAACAAACAAATAAATGCTAAGTAATTGTGATGTAAATGTCAACTGGCACAAGCACCTGGGAAGCCTGTGTCAATCTTTGTCAAAAATAGACATCTGCAAATCTTAGGACTGGTGTTTCCACTCTTAGGTACATAGCCAACAGAAACGTGTATATATGTGCACTAAAAATATACACCAATGTTTTAGGAGCATTAGTCTTAATATCCAAAACTAAAATCAACACTAATGTGAATCGACACTATTTTGGATAATTTGTGGTAAACAGTGGAATATTCTATGTAATTAACATGAATGAGCTACTGCCACACAAAACAGCATGGGTACAGTTTATTTAAATAACATTGAATGATAGTAGCTGGATGCAAAGTATACAACCCCATAAATAGAATCTGTCTTAATCAATAAAAAACTAATTTCTGGTGATATAACTTAGACTAGACATTACCTGAGAGCAGGCAGAATTTGATAGGAAACATGATGTAGTGCTCTCAGTTGTACTAATATTCTTTCCCTTAACCTGAGTGTTGGTTATTTTGTGATAATTTATTTTAATGTTTGTACTTTTCTATATTCATGTTTGTTGCTCTTTAAAATTTTAAATGTATGTTACATTTAAAATCATGTGCTGCTTCTCCAGTGTCTTGACCAAGGCTTCTTTTTCCCTATATGTGGGGCCTCAGCAATGCAAAATCACTCTTTACTTTTGGACTTGAATGCAATTCTATATTAGGGCAGAGGACCTTGTTTCCTTGGAGTGGCTGGATAATGCATGGTTTCACCCTTACTAGGGTGAAATTTGAAAAATGGGAAGCAGTAGTTGGGAGAGAAGCAAATTAATTCCTGCTTCATTTGCAGTAATTCTGTGCAGCCTTTGTTAAGTACATAATCACCTTAAATTTTTGATTACCAAAAGGATTTGGAGGACTCAAAACAGTTTAAACCAGCAGAAAAGAGCTTTATTCCAGCAACAGCAGGAACAAGATATGCATTCAAAAAGGTGCTGAGATCTCAGGAGCAAATTTATCCGTTCCCACTGCTAGGTAGCCTAGAATTTTCTTTATCTTTAGGTCTTAAAGCACTAATGGAGGGCATGTAAAGCGTCTCAGCACCAGAAAGCTCAAAACTACTTGCTGGGGGGGTCTCATACCAAAAAACTGGTCATATTTTAGCTATATGACAAGTCTTAACCACTGGAAACCACCCCCACTCCCAGATTCTACTGTAACCTGCTGCAAACCATATGCAATTATTACTGAACAATCCTGACAGGCATCCTGTCCCAAGCAAAGTACAGACATCAGACTTCAGAATATTGTTTATCTTTAGTTATTAAATACCATAGTGTTGCCAAGGATAGGACTCTGGGGATAAACATACAGCCAGTCCAGACCAACTGAAGTGACCAATGTTATGTATAGCCCTTCTGGAGAATTCTTGTGTGTTGATAAAGCATATCTGCTAAATATCCTTCAGTGTGTAGTGAGGTGGTTCTTTCATTGCTTTGCATCTTTCCTTGCCTCCATTTACTTAGGGTGCATCCTTATCCGTAATTCATAATTGCTTCCAAACACTTCAGGAAAGAATCAACCTAAATGGAAGCTGAAGTTGTAGAAATTTACAAGTATTCATATATACACAAAGAAAATGAACTATAGAATATTATGACAAAGTTGATACTGAACTTAATGAACACTTCAACATAACAATATGTTTTTTCTCTTTAAAATTTTTCAATTAACTTTAGGAATTTTTGATTCTTTGACAGAACCAATCTGAAAGCCAATCTAAATATACTACAAAAATATTGAATTTTCTGGATTAAAAAGTACGGTGGGTGGACTTCTGCCCTTTCAAACATTACGTTCAAGTCCTACCCCCTGATACCTATGAACATGACCTTACTTGGAAATAGGCAGTTTGTAGATGTAATCAAGTTAAGATAAGGTCATACTGGATTACAGAGAGCTCTAAATCCAAAGATGGTTGTCCTTATAAGAAAAGGGAAACTTGGACACAGACAAATACATAATGAAATAGCCAGATGATTTGGAAGAAGTTGGAGTGATGCTGTTACAAATGCAGACAAAATTAAGGAATGCCAAGGATAGAGGCAAATAAAGATCTCTAGAGGCAGAACCCTACAACATTTTGATTTCCGATTTGTAGCCTCCAGACTATGAGAGAATAAATTTCTGTTGTTTTAAGCCACCTAGTTTGTAGTACTCCATTTTAGCAGCCCTAGGAAACTAAGAAAATTAGTCATACAGATTGTGGTTATATAATGTTCAAAAATAAGTTGAAAACCTTTGATCAAGTTACTTAAAAAATGGAGAACAAAAAGTTTTTTGCTTTACTGAAATTACTGAAAACAAATCTTGCAAATAGGAAGACATTAAAATTTATTCCCCAAAGGGCGGATTATTTAAAAATGATAAAGTTGAAGTAGTGTACAAGACTTAATGTTGAACTTCTACAATTGCCATTTGGTATATTTTAACATGTAGGAAAATTTTAATGACTCTTGGATAAAGCATATATTCCAGTCAAGGAGTATAATGATGCCATAATCCTTTATTCAAAGGCAGAGGTATTTGATGGAGCAGAGCCAATTAGCATTCTTCTATTGATATCTGAACACTCAAGGAAGATGCTATGTAGTCACTTACTCTGGGATTTGGACCTGAATGACCATAAAACCTTGAGATGTAGAGAAGCCATCTTTCCTATCACTTGCAAATTAAGTCAGTCCAAAGGAGAATGATGTTGAAGGGTAAATAAAAGGGTTAATGACCACTTTCACATTCCTAAATTCAACTGTACTTCACCCTTGCAATTTTTAGTTATGTGAACAAATAAATTTTTCTTGTCTTTATTAATTTGAGAAAAGGTTTATTAATATCACTTGTCACCATGAGGTTCCTGACAGAATAGAATCAGGTTCCTATGTCAGGGTTCTATGCTAGTGGATCTTTCACTGCTTATGACCATAGAGCTTTTTAGAGGAAAAAGTAAAATTCAAGATTGAGGCTTTAAATTACACAAAGAGTGTCTTAAATCAGTCTATAACAATACCACAGACTGAATAGCTTAAACAACAAACATGTACTTCTCATAGTTCTGGAAGCTAGAGGTCCAAGTTCAAGATGACAGCAGATCCTGCATCTGGTGAAGTCTATTTTCCTGGCTTGTAGATAGCCACCTTCTGCTTTATCCTCACATGTCAGAGAAAGAAAGATCATTTCTTATATTGACACTAATAAGAAACTAACAAGAAATTGACATTTCTTATATTGACACACATGAAGGTTCCACCCTCATGACCTAATTTTCCCCAGAGACCCCACCTCCAAATATGCCATCACACTAGGCATTAGGGTTTCAGTATATGAATTTAGGGGGGACACAAACATTCCATCTCCAGCAATTAAAATGATACAAACTCACAAAGATGGTGGGTCTCATGTGAAATCTAGGAAAGTGGAATACTAATTATTATAAAAAGTGAAAAATGCTGGAAGATAAGGAATATTTAGAGAACCCCCAACTCCCAAATGCTCCTGACGCTCTCTTTGTGCCTCTTTTTATGATGCAATCATGGATTCTTCGTTTGCTATAACTAATGGTTACCTCAATTTAATTTCCATTCCTCATTTTTGCTTCACTCTACCTAGGATTCAACTTGATATGTATGGGCTAGAAGTAAGAAGAAAAAGCTCAGAAAGTTCTTTCCTTAGTATACAGCAGAGTACATAGACTATAGTGTCTTAGGAGCTTTAGATATGGCCAACAGAGGGAAGGGGACTGTGTATTTTGTATTAAAAAAAACAGACCATATTATTAAAAAATCAGGGGATTTTATACCCCAACCCACATCTCTGGTTTCTCCTATGAGTCCCAGTATTTCATTGCACTTGATCTGTGTATTTCTGCACGACAACAATGGACTGGGGGGAACAGCAGAAGGGGAAGGCAGACATTCCTTAGTTTACTATCAGCATCATTTTTCCCCCAACCATTTTTTTACTCATTTGTTATTTGCCAGGTTTGGTAACTATAATGAAGAGGGAAAAATTATAAAACATCTGTAGATAGACATGCTTAACTCTAATTACCCATCACTTCCCTATGTTTACAGATAAATCAGAAATGACTATCCTTTAAGTTTTTCCATGAAGAATAGACTTCTATAAAACTTCCAGTTAACTGAGAACTCTAGCGAGAGGTACACAGTAATTGAAACTGCATTTCTGATCTCAGGATGGAATGGAGCCTACTGTCCCCATACCAAGACCTAACAGGTAAACTCTTGAAGCAAGATGATAATTAAAATAATCAGAGATGTAGTGGATGGGATAATTATCGCTTGAAAAATGGTCAAACCAGAAGTGATCTGTGTGTGAGGCTAATTATTATAACTGTAGGGAAAGTTTAATGACAGTCTCATCAGGGTGATTTTTTTATGTATAAATATTAAAATACTCTGGAGAACAGAATTCTGGGTCAAGCTACCATCAGAGAGAGTGATGATCCACCCCAGCCCCAATTTCTGAATAAGAATCAATATGTAGATTTATATCCCTTGAATGAAGAAGAAGCCAAAGTTCTATAAGAAAGATCCTGATATAATAACATCATATTTCCAACCCTGGTTCTTGACTTCAGCCTGTGAGTTTGGGGGCGTTTACTTGGGAAAAGGGAACTATCTGATCGTCTTATAGACCCTGGGATCCATTGTCTGTCTTACCACTTGTAACTTGGAACGGAGAATATTCTGATTACCTATTGCTCATATTGGGACTTCCCTTAGTCAGCTAATAAACGTTGTTGTCACTAGAGTTTGCCTCCTTTCAGGCCTGGTGATAATCTAAATCACTCATGGTGAGTTCTCAGTTCAGAGTGTATATCTAGAAACTGGTCAATCGAATCCCCACATTACCTTCCTGAAGAAGGGAGGTAAAAAATACTGAATAGAAATAATTCTTGTGTCTCCTTCCATAATAAAATAACAATCTTGCTTCTCTGGAGCAATTGTAGTGACTGTTAAAAACTAAAATATACAAGGACAGTGAATGATATCATTACTATGTTTCCTCATTTGGCCTTCTCAAGAGCTTCTTGGAGAATAACAATGGATAACTGCAAATTAAATGAGGTGGTGATACTTATTACAGGTGGTATTTTAAAATATGCTGTCAGGTAAATTCCTAGGACTTGCTTTATGGCTAGTAACATGGTAAACGATTTTTTTCTCCATTCTGCCTTTAAAACTAAAGAAGAAAATAATATCAGAAATAGTGTGCTTTCATCTTATAAAACAGTGGTTCCACCTCATGTGACAGTTTTAAGGACAAGTCTTCTCTAGTCTTGCACCACATTGCAGTCTGCAGGAAGCATAACTGTCTTATCTTTCTATGGTTCATAATTCATTAAATCGATGACTTTGTTCCTATAGGATTCATAACACAAAAAGTATCAAGTCCTTGATGCTTTTGGAAGTGACATGATAACAGAAGCTGAGAGATACATTTTATGATGACACAGGGGCCTGCATCCTCCACTAATTTCCTGCAGGCCCAGGAGCCTGAGTATGTTGGCAAACTTTCTATAGATGAAAACAAGTTGTATCACCTTGTACTTCTTAACACTGAAAGAAGGCAGAAGACCCAATGCTAAATGGCTTTCTTTTGATTTTCAAGGCAAAATATTCATGTTTGGGTGTTATATATATATAATCAGTAAGGTGCAGAAAAGCTGATGACTGTCTAGTTGGTTTAGGCTGTGGTACAAGAGGCTTTGTCATTTGTATGTAATGACTTGGTGGATGCGGTGGCTCATAAAGGGTCATGACAAGTCAGGTTGGTTGGGGAGCCTGGAATATACCATGAAAAGTAAGTCTCACCAGGGGCTTTGGGATACCAGAGCAAGTAAATACTGTCATTTTGAGAAATATCTCCTTATTGGGCTCTGGAAGATACTGAACAGCCCATGGTGGATATTAGGTGAACGTGTGTTAGGTGAACGTGTGTGCTGAGACGACCCTTTAAATGGTTATTCTCTAAACTACCTTGCTATAAATACAGGTATAATTAAGTGGATTGGACCAAAATGGGTCCTGATGGCAAAAGTAAACTGCATAATCAGTTGTTCAAATTCCCAGTGTGCCCATGACCACCACACTGCCGTCCTCCTCTGCGGTGGCCCCAGGGGAGGTGCCCTATGAACAGCTGACTTCAGATGGAAGTCCTCAGACCCAGTTTATGATTGGCCACCATCAGCCATAAGTGACATTAAAAATTTTTTCATTAATGTGAAAGTGTTATACAAAATATAGTGAAAACAAAGTCTTACATTCATAAGACTCATAAAGGATTAAACATTGCTGAATGGAATAAGGACAGGAACTATGTATTGTGCCTTAAAATGTAGTTTATTGAAAAGAAAAAAAAAACTCAGTCACTGCACACAATTATGTGAAATGATGGCACTTACAGAAGAAGCATATTTATACAAAATATCCATATAAGAGACTTAGTAAAGACTTTAATACACTCTGATTCAATGGACTTCATACCGGCATGATACAACCGGAATTTAGACAAGTAAACCATCAGGAAAATTTAGCCTAAGGAAAATAATGATGTGTTATCTAATGTAAAGCAGAGAACAGAAGAAGAAAGATTGTCCTCAATTTGGGATTGTCCTATACTAAAATAACAGCTGAAGCCTTTGGATAGGATGGTTTTACATGATAGAAGAAATTTACAGCATGGAATTTTCAATCACATCTGTAAACAGAAAAATAAATAAATGGTTATATTACATATTATTGAGGGAAAGAGACGATCATGATATGATGCATTTTAATCATCATTTTGTCTTTCTCTTAAGAGGAAGCTCACAGTGTTATTTGTGCTATCCTATTCCTGGCATACATACCCATTGCTCCTGATTATTAAGTTATAAAAACAATTTATGACTAGATAGTATGTTAATTTACAGTAACTAGAAGATATGGCAAAGCAATTAGAAGAAAAGGTTTCCATATAGTTCAGATTTTTATCATATTCCTTAGTTTGATCTGTTGGAAGTGTCCACCATTGGAAATGGAAAACACACACACTCACGCACACACAATTAGAAGCTCCAATATAGTAGATGAAGGTAATTAAAACAAATCTATGGACATTGCGGTGTGTTTCCTGCTAAACATCACCTAGTTTCACTTAGTGACTTGCCAAGGCTTTCTATTGCAGAGAGTAAAGAACAAGATACCACTGCTGGGTTCTCCAGTGTCTCAAAGTCACATCTTCATGGAAAGTTAGTAATAGTCACATTCCTATACTTGTATAGGAGTCTCAGTATTATATATTATGATAGTTAAAATTAGGTAATTTTTAAGTTTATATTTAAGTATAGTATGATTATGAAACAAAATTACAAATGTCTATGCCAATTTAATTATTATCTAAGTGCTAATGTGTCCACAAGTAGCTAGACCTCAGGAAAAATAAAGACAAACACAAACTTTATAGTCTCCAATCATATCTTTGCACTTAGTCCTTACATGGAAAAAGGATCAATGGTTAGGTAATTTCCAAACTTACCATGAGCCATAATTGTGGAGTTTCTGAGAATTCACTTAATTTTTCTAAAGAAAAAAATTGTTAAAATTTTTGAGTGATAAGTAATAAAGTGATAAAGACAGCAATAAATTTTTTTTTAAACAGGGAAAAATGACTACTACTTTTTGTGTCTAACTTCCCTGCTCTATACTTAGCAAAGATTATTATATTATATTTAATCACCTTTAGAGCTTTAAAATATAAGCATTGCTGTATTATTTCAAGTAAGCAAAAAGGTCAGGATTTGAATTTAGGATGACAGGATGCCAAAATCTATGATCTACTCCCCACCTTTCATCCTTATGTACATCATGGGTATAACCAAAAGGAAAGCATTTAAAGCTCAGTAAAAATGCAAAGAGGATAAAGCTGAATTATCTATAAGAGCTCTTCATATTTTCAATCTGGAGAGATTTTTCCCCACCCTTATCAGAATGAATTTCACTTATAGAATAGTTAGCACTGCTCCATATGTTCCTGACTATTGGATTTTAACATTAGCCATAGATGCTAAAAAGTATTAACAATTTTCCATTTCAGAAAACTCTAGTATGAACATTAAACATTGATTTACCATGTTCATTATAAATCTGTTTTAATGGCATGTTCCGGAAGTAAATTTATTTTATTTCCTTTGGTAGGTCATCAATATGGAGTAATTTAAATGAACTTACCACCACTCTGATGCAATGTCAGTTTTTTCAATGTTCTCAGAGACGGTGGGTTTTGTGATGTCGTAGAATGGCTGGTAAGCAATAGGCTGCATGAATTGTGGAGGGTAGTACCAAACAGCATAGGGGTAGGTATCAAGTTGGTAGAATTGTTGGAAAGGCTGGAAGGAAAGACCATTGAAAAGCATCAATGTTATGAGCAACCACTGTTTCGAATCTCTGAAAATGAATCATTTCATTCTTTTCTGACACGTGGCTGCAAGCAACACAAGAGGTGATTACTCTGTGAGATCATAGAAAGGAAAAGAGAATCAGTTACCTTTTAAGGCTGAATAAAACTCAAAGATGGAAGAAGCAACCTGTTTAAAATGCTTTTTAAGCTAGAGAGCGGGGAACTGATAGTAATTTTGTTAATTGTATTACCAGGAGACAATTTCTTCTAAGACATCAACAATCTTTACAAGACTTACTAATTGGAAAGCAGTGGTTGGAGGGCTCCACGATTGGTATGGAATTGGCCTAGCTATACACAGGAATCAGAATTGTTATGGCAGTACATGTTGATTGTAATTGGTTATTGCCTTAAAAATGAAATCAGAAGCTGCAGCAACACTGTGGAATGGATGGAATTCAGGGCAGGGAAGAATCAGGCATGTGTTATGTATTAATGAAAATCTCAGTTCATAGGTGAGCAGACAGAGTGTTTTGACGAAGACATTCAGTAACTCTCTAGATGGTTTCTTCGAAAGAAAAGTGTGTCAACTCATAGATCTCCAATGTGTTTTGCTCAAGAGAGCAAAACTGTAATTGAGCTTGAGGTTACTAAATATAAATCACATTTGAGAATCAAATTATGGGCATAAAAGATGTAAAATTAAGAACTCTGTTAAAGAGAAATTAATGTAACCTTGGAGATAAACATTTCATTGTGCTTATGGTTATAAATATGATGCCTTCTTCAGCTATAAATAGAGAGAACAGCTCCTATTCCAAAGAATAGTGACAAGTAGTTCTCATCTCTCATGTCAGTTAATATATATCATTTCAGAAAGTTGAGAATGAGAAATAACTGCCTGAGAAGATCTCTTCAAAAGTGTGAGACTATTTAAAAACAAACATTTAAACTTCACAGAATATAATTATTGTGTGATTTATCAAGCAAAATATTACCAATTGGATGGAGTTGTATTCACTCATTCTGCGAAATTGTTGCTGTAATAAAGAAAATACAGTGTATTTTAAATTACTTAGATATCATCTGGTACAACACATTCATTTTACCATGCACCAAGAAATACCAAGAGTATATTATCATCCATGAAATCTAGGATAAACTGCCAGAATTACAAAAAATTATCAAAATGCTTTTTATATTTTCTAACTTAAGAAAAAAAATTCAACTAAGGCCAGGCTTAACGATAGTTTGGGAAAGTAATAAATTTGTTAGGGTTCATATTCTGGGGACTACATATTTTCTCTTCATGGTTATTTATTAGTCATTTAAATCATTTACATTTTATCTTTGGTAAATTTTAAATAAGATATTACCAGTTGTGGATGGAAGAACAAATTCTCTCTTGGAATATATTTCTGTTAAAAAAAGAGGAGCACATGTTATAAAAACATAGCACAAGAAGGAAATGTTAAAATATCCTATATTTAATAAATAATCTTACCTGGTCATAGATAGCTTCCTAAGGAAGAAAAAATATTTTCTTTTAGTATATTGATTTTATTCATTTATTCATTATGAGTAGTAAACATTTACTAGGTAGTTTCACTCATGCAGGGGCTATGCTAAGTTCTGGGACACAACTATGAAATACGATGAACACTATGGGCAAGACCAGCACTTGTGAAGGTTACAGCCTAGCTATATCATAGCTAAGGTAACAAAATATATTTTTCACATAATTTCTTAGATCAGTAATGATGAATCCCCTGGAGTACTGATATATTTAAATTTATCTGGATGTTAAACACAAGCAACTGGGAAACTGAAATAAGAATAACAGATGGGAGTCCAAATTAAATTCATTATTGACTTTCCTTTTCCCACACTGATGAAAAAAGAAAATGTGAAAAATATAAGTTTACTAAACTAGGATAAGGCCTTTTCACTGAAGTCTTAATTAAGTCAAATTTCTTTGCTATAACTAAAAGCATTTTTTTGTTTTGTTCTGATTTTTGGTTTTTGATTTTTTGTCCTCCCAGTAAAAGACTACAACACTCAAAAGG
This sequence comes from Manis pentadactyla, assembly GCF_030020395.1. Lineage (NCBI taxonomy): Eukaryota > Metazoa > Chordata > Mammalia > Pholidota > Manidae > Manis > Manis pentadactyla. The sequence goes on along the minus strand of NC_080023.1, from coordinate 57,353,836 downwards.
ATCAAAACTAAATCATGGTACAAGGGTTGTGCTGATTGATGTTTTTGATCTATGCACACCCTTAGCACATAGGGAGTTTATGACACATAATTCAAACACACCCCAATGAAAGGCCTTCATAATACTATCAGAAGTGTCATTGACAACTTTTATAGAAACTGGGGCAGGGACAGAAAGAGGTGGGATGAACATTTTACTGGACTTCCTGTAAGCTAGACTCAGGGATAGCTGATTGGGGGATTGCTCATTCAATATTCAAAATAACAACAGGAAGTAAGAATAGCTACAGTTCCTTTTCACACATTAGGAAATAGGTCCAGAGAAAATAAGATCAGCTCATTCTTTCTTAGAGAGTTTTGACTAAAGCAATTTGAATGTTGAGTACTCCTGATTCCTTCTCTAGGGTCTACATTGTTTCCTTAAACAGAATGTTTACTTGGCATATCTGTGTTTTCATAAGCAGGCATATTTATGGAATCCCAAACCAGAATTGAATTTGGGAAAATAAACAAATGATAAATTCCTGAATATAATGTATCATTAGGGATGCTCTAAAAAGATTTGATGTAGAATTCAGTCAAAGTACATTTCTTTCTGATTAATAATTATAGATATGACATATAGTATTAGTCTAGGCAGAAATGGAAAAAAATAGCCTTGACAGTAAATAAATAGGCAATTGTATTAAAAGTTTGTCAGTTATTAAAGGTCAAGTCTAGAATAAATAATTTCTTTAGAAAAGTGAAAACATATTTGAGTGAACCCAATTCAAAATGTAATATATTTTAATGCAGCAGAATATGATTTTGTATTACAATAAATATTACCAGCTGGTGTTGGTTATATTTGTTCAGTCTGCGAAGCTGTTCCTATTCAAAATGAAAAATATTCTCAATTGCTTGGATACCATTCAGTCCCACCCTATCATTTTCAAGTAATGAAGTTAAAATCCCACAATGCCTTTTCCCAAGAGTAAAGAATGTGAACTATTCACCCTACTCTAATGTTATTTCTATCACAAATAGAAATTGGACTAATTCAATTATGCCTTTTTAAAACATTAGAAAACTACTTTCTTAACTAATTTTTACTTAAAATGAATTACAATGCAGTCAGATATAAATGACTACTCAGGCAATTTTATTTCGTTGTATTTTATGTCAGAATTACTAAGAAAATTGAAAGTTGTTTTTGCTTTCTGACTGAAGATTTAACTTTGGCAAAATTAAATTAGAGTATTAGATGAACTGAACAAAAAATGATATTTCTAATATTAGCCACATTCATTAGTTGTTTACTTTGTGCAATAGATTGTATTAATTGCTTTACATCATTTAAACTTTATTATTATCATTGTCATTTTAGAATTAAGTTATAGACTCACAAAAGATAAGTAAACTGTCTAACATCATATGTGGGTAAAATGTCAAGTTTATAATCAAACTCAAGTCTGGCCAAATCTGTAGAGTGCCATTTAAACAGTATGCCTTTCAAATATAAAAGCAGACACTAAAATACAAATATTTGACTGAAGTGAATTAAATGCTGGGATAAAAAAGTTGTTAGTTTTATTTTCAGATAGGAATCAATAAACTTCTAGAGTCCATCAGACTGCTTACTATGGATTAAAGTTTAGTAGATATTGAGAAGAACTAATTTATCAATACTACACCCTTACTCATGCTTTGATACATTTGCTATTAATAAACTTTAATGAAATTTTACCAGATAGCGTTGATTGACCACATCTTCCTTCATAATATGCTTCTGCTAAAATTAAAAAAAACATATGTAATATTACATATATTTATATATGTATGTGTTGTTTTAGTAAATTGTAACATATCTTGAATGATATTAATATATTTTAAACTTAGCAAATATATCTCACCTCTGTGCTACTGGGAAAAACTTCCTGAAAAAAAGGTATGTACAGTTTTAGTTTTATATCTTATTAGTTGACATTTAAAGTAAGAATATTAACTAACTACACAGTATTGCTAAACCTGTGGTAACCTGATTTTAGCCACAAATTCCTGGATAACTGAGACAACATAAGTAATTTGAGGCACATGTTAGACTCGAAGCTCCCTTTTCTCTCACTATTTTCACCAGGGAAGTTTTTCAGGATGTTGAAGGCAGATATGAAATATTCACCATTTCTGAGTTCACAGAAACCACATAATTGAGTTAATTTTATTTTGTAACTTGGATGAAGGTCTTCTCCCAAAGTTAAAGGAAAAAGCTCATCACCTATACCTGCTATATTGTTTTTCTTTAGGTTAGCAAGCTGTAAAGGATTCCAGTGTCTCATTAACCTAGAATTTGTTGATTTCTACACAGAATGTAACATTTTTACATCATTGATTTAGAAGCATAACCATTATTATAATTTTTAATAACAAGATAGAGTTCTACCAAATCTGGGAAGGGCAAAAATAATTAGGAAAAAAAAAATGCTTAGGCACCTCAGATGTCCAGAAGATTGTTTGCCCAGAAATAATTCTGTAATTTTGTCTCTGACAGATAGTTGCTTTCTTACGTCAGTTGGGTTGATATTTATTTACATGTAAAATTAGGATAGAACTACATATGAGTACCTTGTACAATGAGACCTTCATGGTACAATAAGCTTTCATAAACATTTTCTAACTACAGTTGACCAATGAACAAGGGGGTTGGAGCCCTGACCCTCTGACCTAAGCTGAAAACTCCTCTATAATTTTAACTCTCCTATTAATAGCCTACTGTTGACTAGAAGCCTTGCTGATAACACAGAGTTGATTAACACATATTTTATGTTATATGTATTACTGTATTATACACTGCATTCCTACAATAAAGTAAGCTAGGGAAAAGAAAATACCTTTAAGGAAATCATAAGGAACAGAAAATATATTAATAGTACTGTACTGTATTTACTGAAAAAAATCCACATAGAAGTGGACCCACATATTCACATCTGTATTGTTCAAGCACCAACTGGGATTGGTACACTAGATCAACATCAAAATTATTTACCTCACTTGATGAACTGCTGCCAGATTCCCTTTGCTAAGAGAAAAAAACCAGTGTTACTGTACTTGGAACTTTTAGAATTGGAAGGAAATTAGTTCCACACTTTCATACTAGGTTGCTAACTCCTAGTTTCAGAAAGGAAAGAAATGGTATGAAAAGATTCAAGGCTAATATAATGTATTTTCTTGGAGTATCAATTTTATGTAAAGTATTGATAAAAATGTATTTAAAGTGGGGGTATAATGACTTACCCGATAACTTAAGAACTTTTTTTTTATTAAACACAAGTATATGATTGAGTAGAATGCAAATGTACATGGATTTTTGTGATAAAAATGAGACTCGAAGAAAGAGTGCTAGTGAGTTGGGTCACACAGAACCCTGGGTTGAGTGTTTATTCTCATTTTATCCTTGTGGCTAGTTTGATGTGAATAAACTGGAAACAACGAAATGCAACAATTTCAGGATAGAACCAAAATTACACTATTTTTTAAGACATCTACCCTTTGAAATGTTTAGTTAGTCTTTTAAGTCATGTATGTATGTTTACATATGAACATAACGTTTGTTCCCATGAACATATTTTAAAAGATTGACATTAATATTCATCAGACTTTTCATCTATCATATGAGTTTATTAACCATATATTGTGAGCTAGCAGATTTTTTCTTCCATATTTTTTAATTAGGCTGATCCTAGGCAATTGCTGCATAGATTCTTTCTGTGCAAGGACTACCCTCAGCACAGAAGAGTGAGCTCAAACCTTTCGATGTCAGAGGCAGGGTTTTCTGGTAGTCTTATGTTTCATTTTAAACATTCATGTACATTTGCTTTTTACTTTTCATTTTAATACATAAGCCATGTTTACTGATCACTGATAATTATTTAAATGATAAGTTCCTTTTCCAATTTTAACTTTATCTGGCACAGCACTACATTCTTGGGTATAATGGCCCTGTTTGAGAAGTTAAATCTTGTTCCAGTTGAGAAGATAGCTTTCTTAAAGCATATAGCATCTACTATGTGTGATGTATGAGTATAGAATTTATTAATAAAATAAAGCCATCTTACCACAGAGTCTCCCATAACATGTTCCTTAAGAAAAAGAAAAGAGAATTAATTTTATTTTTCATGACAAATATTCAAATGTAAAATAATAATTAGCAAATATAGTAGATGCCAAAGAAAATAGAAAATTGATGCAATAGCTAAGGGGTAAGGAAAACAAAAGGCCTGCCTACTTTCGCCTGAGCTAACCAAAGGATTTACCTCTCTAATTTGCATTCCAGAGTTTAATAAAAACTATTTTGGATTTTTATATGTTGTGACAAAAAACAGTGTAATAATCCTACACTTTATTTTAAACAGCCTAACATCTTTTTTTCTTTAACTTGGTTTTTGGATGTTAAACAGGAGCTTTGGATTAAAGATGAGTGGTAAGTAAAACTACACAAAGAATTGGTTAAATGACACATGAATACTTAAGCAAAATGGATTTTCTTCATCTAGTACATTGTGTTCAGTGTTCATGACCATGGCAATATACAGAATAGTGATATTATCATAAACTGAAGCTCAAAATATTAGTGTTGGTTTAGTTATCCAGCTATTTCTGGCCAACATGTAATATATTATTTTCTTTGAATTAGAGATATTTGCCTTAGTTTTGACTTAACAGAATTATTTTCTCAATGTGGGTAGGGTATTTAAAGGAAATCTTTTGCTTTTTTCTTTTCCTTACATTGGATTTGATGATTTTAAAACAGCATCTTATTTCAGTTGATTCATTCTTAGTATCTTGCCAAGAAAAGACAATCATTCAGGTATGAAAAATAGTTAAGGAGATGTACATTTTTATCTCAGAAATTTTGAGCACTTTGTGGTCTAAACACCATATCTATTAAAAATCTACTAATCCCAGATTTTTAAAATCATGTTTACAAAGAAAGTGGATCAACTGTGACTATGTAAAACATTCTTGGAAAACAGATATATTACTTTATGTAATACCCTAAGTGAAGCATTCCATCAACTTTGGTGATAAATGCAAACAATTGGCCAATCCATAATTTCATTCATTCATTCATTCATTTTAATGCCTTATCTCCTCATAGCTACAAAGTTAAGTCAATGAAATCAGTATTCTTTAGAACTCTCAACAGAATTCACTGGCCATTTGAATGTCTGAAAAGTTCAAGGAAATTATAAATGCCACAGAAAAAATATGTTTTCTAAATTAAAACACTTCTTTTAGTGCAAGAATACATTTTTTTTGCCATAGTATTTTAAGAAAATTTTTGGTACCTTGATTTCATCACTCTGTTTTTCTTGTTTTTCTCTCAGAAGTTCTCTCTGCTAAAAAGAATACAGTATAGCTTGTAAAATATACTTTTGAAAAGACAAATTTTAAAATAATTTAAATATCGTTGGTGTTCCTTACCCTGTTCATTTCATTGTGGTATTCCTTAGGAATAGAGCAGAAAAACAACATTAGTGAAGAGAGACATAAAGGAATGAAAATTTATGAGATAGTTTGCCTTACACTGTGCTGCTCCAAGTTAAAAAACAAATATATTTTTCTTGAATGCACTAATATTGCTTGCTCTATCATTTCTAACGTTGTCTCTTCACTAAGCTTTCTTTGCTTAAACTATATGTAAATGTCCACTTAGAATATTAAAAAATTTTTTTCCACTAAATTTTATTATTATTATTATCTTTCATTTTGTTTTAGTCATCGTTCTGAGTTCTCTGGATCTCATCTGTTTGGTTCAATACATCTAGTGGCTTTTTCCGTAAAAAGACAATAAAGAATTGGACAGCACAACACTGACTGAGCAAGCACTACACTTGCCTCCCTTTGTTCACCCTATAGTAATCTTGAGACTTTCTTACCTCTTTTAATTCTCTTCCTGTAGGCTACAAAAAAAAAAGGAAGAAAGAAAGAAAGATATTAAAAATCATTCAGGCAAAATTGGGTTGCCCCAAATCTTTGAAATAGTGTCCTTGAAGTGAAATTCCTATTTGTGTTCTATTTGACAATAAAGTCACAAAATTACACAACATATATGGGTTATTATTTAGAGATAGAGAACATTCCATCTTAATGAGCATGGAAGTTGTTTGTTCTACATAGATTATGCAAAGGAAAGCACAAGTGTTGTGCAAAAAGGCAAAAGTACAAAATTCGAATTTAAAGCAGCTCTTTAATATTTGCATATGTGTTTTCAATATTCTTTGTGGGTGCCTGGGTGACTGAATGAAGGGAAAGTTTAATCAAGTTGAGTGAAAAAACATTTATAAGCTAAATTTAAATTAATTTTCTTGGAAAAATATGTTTGCATTTTAAGAATAAGTGGATAACACTCACCAGAACAAACCTGGAAAACTGTCTTTCTTTGAGGGTTTCCTATAGAAATTAAGTTGTGAATTATAAAAATGAAAACACACCAAAAAAGAGGATCATGTTTTTCCATTTGAACCCAAGGTCTCCATTTAATTTGGTAAGCCAACATATTTCTTAGGTAGAAGAAAAGATACTTAAGTTTAGTCTTACGGTCTAATTTTAAAATCTAAAGGAGATACCCTATTTGGGTCTTTGTTCACCAGGCCTGGAGATTTAGTAAGTCCATGCCTATCAAAATGTCAAAGGAGGAATTGAATAAGGATTTAATCAAAACAGAGAATTCTGAGAGTTATCCCTATACCTGAGCACATGAGTATATTTGAAGGTAAATAAAAACTGGAATGAAGCAGACATTCAACATTCATCATAACTAACTGAAAGAGAGAAGGAAAAACCTTACCTCTCTGCTGTCTGGTTCATTCTACAAAGAATAAATAAAAATAAAAAGGTATTAGTTAATTTCTGGACAGAGTGGAGGATTAATAATTTATAGAAAGGTGTGATCGAGGTTTCTAATTCAAGAGACAATGTGTTAAGTGAAACCAAATTGTAAATCATATGTTTGAGTGCAGGTAATAGAAGTAGAGAATCAATATATTAAAATAAACCATATTAAAATATTCTGTCTAGGTAACTATATCTCTTGAATATTAAGATTTTTATTAACCACAGATGTTTATCGAAGTCCCTATGCCCTCCTCTCCAAGAAGGTTTATGAGAACAAAACAGCATTTGTTAGTACTTGAACTGAAGTTATTATACCTCAGTGAATGTGAAACTGGCTATTTCATAGAAAAAGAAGGAACAGGTCTAGGGTCTATATGCTATCAATATATCATCATCTAAGTTGCACAATTAGAGGATGTTCTTGGAACATAAAATAGAATACTCACTTGAATGAGTTCTGGGTGTCTACTACCAGAAAATTTCTGTGAAAAACAATGCAAGGATTGTAAAACTAAAAAACAAAAAGCAGTAAATATACAACAACAATATACATATAATATTATGAATTATAACGTTGCTTTTTAAAAAAGATTTGTATTTTAATAGCTAAATCTGTCTGAGACCAAATTTTCCTGACAGCAAAAAACAAAACAAAACAAAAGAACCATAATTATTTTGAAAAATATCAAAGAAAAATAAGTTAATTATTTCCCTCTAGAAAATGGCAAAGAATTGAGAAAACTAGGTAAAAAGGCTAAAACTGAAATTTTGAGTTTGAATTAATCTAAAATGATAAAGAAGTTATTTAGATTTCTGAACTATTTACATTACATGATAGTTCTAAAGGTGATTTTAAACCATTAGAAATTTTTGGAGCAAAAGGTGTATTTTCCTAACCATATGTTGTTTGTCTGGATTTTATTTTTATCATCAATTAAATTATATAAAGTTTTATCTCAACCTGCATTTTGACTGTGGGGATAAGACTTGAGTTTGTTAAATGATAGCATGTAAAAAACTGATGTGTTCTTGGAATAGGAGTGTAGCATCTGTTTTCTGGACACTTTTATCCATTCATTTGTAAAAGGGCAAGGTAAGAACTAATCCAATGACACATTTCTAAGAGACTTGCATCCTTTTTTGCAACGTGCAGTCAGATATCACTTTCTATGGGTGCTTAGGGCGTAGCGTAACAAAATTGTACTGGTTAAAAAGTGGTGGTGATTGTGATTGGTGATTCTGCATTCAACAAATGGGGATTTTGAGAATAAAAGTCTCATCAATAGAATATCCCAGCAAACCAGAAACTTTTGCTTCTGTATTTGGTAGTTTCAATGGCCAAATATCCCAGATCATTATTTTACCTGTATTGATTTGTCCTCAGGTGATCCCTGTATATTCTTCTCATTTTCATTAGATACACGTTACATGGGGACAAAATAACTTTTTGCTTTGCATAACTAATTGATTAACTTGTTTTTAAGAAGAAAGATTCTTTTCATTTACATTATCTAACTTCATTCTCTACAGTGACCACAGTAACTTGATCTCTGAATCAGCAGAATCAGCCTGGTTTTCTATAACTTGGAAAAAAGTGATGGACACAAGCCATCTCAAATGGGGGCCTGACTTAGGCTTCAAAAGTAAAATACACTGAAACTTGTGGCTTTATGCTATACTTGCTAAGAAATACTGGACACCTATTTATTATATGTCTGCAAATATGCTAATTTTGTAATGGACCCAGGGAAGAACCTAATTAAATTCTTTTGATATTTATTATATTGTGCAATGCTTTATTTCTCCTTTTATTTACTTTTTATTCTTAATTTGTGTGTGTGTGTGTGTGCGTGTGTGCGTGAGATGATTGTATATCAAGTCAGACATTTTATTTTGAATTAAGGGTCTGAATGGGCTACATAATGATGATCAAATGTGAAGCATTACCATAACTTTAGTATCAACATGTCAGTAGCTAATTAGAGATCATCTCATACTTGAAGATTATTATTCTCAGTATTTTGTGTTTAATGTTATGTCAGGTCATGTCTAACAAGAATCTTAAATTCTCTACTGTACTCACAGGCCTGGCAAGAGCAGCCACTACAAGGCAGGTAAGGATAAGAAGCTTCATGATTTCCCAGGCCTATGTAAGAAAACAAAATAAAAAAGAATTATGTCTTACAATAAAATTTGTTTCAGGAATAACTAAAAAAAAGAAATTCTTGATTTTCCAACAAAGGAGCATTTTATGAAAAAAATAGTTTTGAGAAGTAGCATTTTTATTAACTTATGGTTTTAAATATTGCTATTCAATATAAATGTTTATCATTCTAGTTATCTTGATTAGTGCTTATATTAAGAAATGCCAAGTTCTTAACCAATATTTGTATTCACTAACACTCTAAAATAAAGCATTTGATCTTTGTAGTGGTAATATGGTTTTATCAGAGGACTGAAGAAACATCCATCAGTATTTAAATACAATTTAGAGAAAAACATTTTCTTCTAGATCATCAGATTTGTTTAAGTGGTTAATAAATAAATCTACTGAGAACTGGCATTTAAATTACTTGAAATTTTTAAAAAATGTCTTTCTCCTTTATCTATGTTAGAATGTCTTGTTCTTTAAGAGTGAAAATTGCTGCCGGTGCATTATGTAGAACTATTAACCTCCATCAGTTATTTTTTAAAAGGACGTAGCTATCACTTCATGTTTTGCTATATTGTTATATCCTTGAAGATGATTGAATTGGATAGAATAAGATTCAGGTTTCTCGTCATGTTTGATTTCTAAAGTTCCACAAAACTGCAAGAATCTAGAAATACTGACATTTATGTGTTACTGGAAAATGGTTTCCAGAGAAATTAGGAAAAAAATCAGGTTACGCATGCAATTTGTTTATACCTTAGTCAAGAAACTAAGGTACAATTTATTTTGACATGTTTTATATATGCTGCTTCAGTTTACAAACTCCAGAATCAAAGTACATTTTTAAAGAAGGTGTATTTATGAATATAAAATGAATTTACAAGCTTTATCCATTTGTATCTTTCTAAATACCCAAATATAACCATCTTTACAACAGTTGTCATATATCTCTATCTTTGTTATGTCTATAATTTATATACCCTACATAGAATTATTTTACTAGCCAAATGACATGGAATAAAAATAGTCTTGAAATATTCTACCGGGTATAGTCTTTACTACGGTAATTTAAAAAATCAGAAATTATTTTGCATAACAACTTTCCATAGAATTAGCCAAATATTTCCAGTTACCTCACAACAAATCTCTACCAAAATTATGTACCTAATTTTTCAATATATATATGATTTTAATTACCAATTATCCAAAATGATTTAGTCTTTATAAAACTATACTGATTTTTCTCCTAAAGCTCTGAGATGGGTGGTATCAAAATTTGCAAGTGCATTTTTAAGCTATCAGTATATATCACAAGAAACTATCAATATTTGCAAACACACAGAAAAGGTACAAATGCATCTTAATGAAAAGTGAAAGATTACACAATGTGAAATCAATGCCATGTGTAAACACAATACCTTGAACCCAAGAATGGGAAGAGGAAGCAAGCTGGATTGCTGATCAGGATGATGGCTGATCTCTTTCTACACAGCTATTTAAATCTAATGATTAGTAAAATGCTAATTTTGTGGCTTCAGTTCAACCAATAGATTTATTTAAATTCTAAGAAGTCTCTCAAATAGGAAACTAATTTTCTGTCCATTCCTTTCCCAAGAAATTCTGAAGAGAGTTTTTAACAATAGAGTGATTCATGCTATGATAAGATGATACAGGAAATGGAATGGCATTATTCAAAATTAAAATACAAGCATTTCTAGATTTATGGTTATTATGGGGATATGATTTTATGTTAAATGGGTAATTGGAAAGACTAATATATCAATAAAATTATTTTTATTTCTTTGGAAAATTTTGGTGTCTATAAAGGAAATACTTGGGACAAAATAGGGTCTTCAGAAATTTTCAATTTTTATCAAAATTCTAGACCATGAGAAGAAGTCATCATTTATTTCACCTTTTAAAACTCAATTTGTCCTCTATTATTTATTTTAATTATTTACTTTATGTAGTAACATACTGTATGTGCTCTGATCTTTCTTTTTCAAAAAGAAAATATAATTGTCCTACAAATTTTGGTGGTATGTTAACTACTCCAGGTAATATTTTGTCTGCTCTGTTTCAGATGTACTAATTGTAATAGCCTTAATTAATTTAATTATTAGACTGCATAATTAAAAATAATAGCTATTCAATATTAAAATGTTTCAAAAAACAACCACGCCTCTGATTTTTCATCTTTAAGTAAATAAAAGGAAAAACTGAAAATCTCTGTCTTTACTTCCAGTTCTATTTCTAGGATTAATTGGTATTGTACATTTTAGAAAAAATATTGTCTGTTGAAGAAAATACCCATACATAATGAGGATTTTAAAAAATTACTGTTGTTGTGACTGCTATTTTAATAAGAAATCAGTCATGCCATATATTCAAAATAATGATATTTGCAGCCTATTCACAGTTATATGACAGTAACATTATCCTGAGTTAAAAAAAATTCAGTGTTTCAGGCTCTCCATGTTAAGGATCAGAAGAGATTGTGGTCTTACACACTCAAGTTCTTTTCAGACTGTGTCTTCCTTGCTGACTGCATCACTTCAAATTCAACAACTTACTAGTGTTTCCTATTTACTCTGATTCATTCAAGGGGCTGAAAACAAGCACCCTCAACTTCATTATAATACCTTACTTTTGGCTTTTTCAGGAGTGTATCCAAGATGATTGACTCATTTTACTCTGAACCCAGAATTGCACTATATAAAAATCCACTGTAATTTGTGAAAAACAATGATACCCTTATCTGTTTATTATTTATTTTATTCAATTATGGTGGGTCTTTAACACAGGAGCAGAAAAACATTTTATTATGTTTTATTTTCATATTTTTCATAGTTTAAAAATAGAGATGTAACCAGCACTCCTGGAGTACTTATGAACAGCTGAATCTTAGGATCAAACCAGACAAAGCTTCTTATATAGATTTGATAATAACAAGGCTTGTTATCAAAGAGGAACAGGCTTTTTAAAGTATCTAATTTGTGTCATAAGACACTTCATGAACTTGTACAGAAACCATAGGAATTCTCATGAACTCAAAATCCAAATTTTTCTATCTATAATCCCCTATGGATTAGAATCAATCTCCACTTTGTCTGAGTTAGCTATTGAAGATAGTTAATTTAGTTTGTATTTTAAAAAATAAATCATTCTTATCATTGTAAAATATAATTAGTCACTATAATTTGAGAAAACATGATTTTCTGTGTTTACTGTATTTTGGTACAATGCCAAGTCCTTCAAATTTTTGTCTTAAGTTTACTTAAGTTTTTTATCTTGATGTTTTCCATTTGCTTTTATCAGTTAAAGTTGGTCAGTTCCAACCATTAAAACAAAGCTCAAATTTATAACTCATATTTAGGTCATTTATAATCAGATGGTTCTTTGTCCCATGAGTAAAGAAAAAATAAGATTATTACCTGAATATGAAATTCTGATGTAATAGAGTCATATGTAAAGTGGACACAAAATTGATCATCTAACAGTTAACATTCATGATAATGAAAAGGTCTGTTTTTCATAATTATAATAAAACAACAGACACAAATCAGGACTTTTTAGGTAGAGCAAAGTATGGCTATGATAATGATACCACACAATTTGTTTTGAAAATCCAACAGAATCCTAAACAAACGAAAGTGGAAATAGGTCAGATATGAGACAACTAAGTAGAAAGTTTCCTTCTTGTCCAGCTTTTGATTTGGTAAAGAATATTTCTTTCTTGGATTCATACTTATTAGAAAACTAATCACAAAAATGAATGAAAAAAAATCATTAGCAATAGACATAGATTTTGAAAATATTTGTATGAGTTAAAAGGTCAAGTTTACTAGGCAAGGCTATGTATATTGTTGCTATATATGCTGGTCCAGACTCAATTTGTATGAGATTGTCAAAGATTCAAACATGATGTTTCAAAGGTAGTTTGTCATAGTTCTTCCAAGAACATTTGGTTTTTTGGCTGGTGAGTTTTCTAGGAAAGTGTCCTTTATTATGTAACAAACAGCCAATGTCCCAGAGGAAACTTCCTGAGAAATGTGAAAGACATTTTTTTTTTTCTAAAAACTCACACATTGTTTGGAACTTAAGAAAGGGTTCACAACGGATGCTTAGTAACTGCTTTTAGGTATTGTATGAATAGAACCTTGGGACCCAGAACTAAAACAGAGTTCTTTTCAGAAAGTTGTTGTCTAGTGTGAATAGATTATAATACTAGGAATATTGAATCTATTTTGAACCTTAATTTTGTGCTTATTTTTTGGAAAAATGACCCTTTAAATTTTTTGGTTGTCTGTCAATAGGCCTTTAGGGACCCAAAATGAAACACTAATCTGAGTAAAGTGGTATAATATATTGGTTGCAAGGCAGAGCTTTGGGTTCAAATTGTAAATTTAAATCCTGGCTCTCACTAATGTTGTATTATCTTGGGTAAATCACTATGCCTCAATATTTCCATCTGTTCAATAACATCCACTACCTATGTGAGAGGAAAATATGAGAGCATACACTTAGTAGTGTTCAGTACCTGAAACAAAGTGCTCATTTAAGATTATCCATTATTAGAACATGATTTTTTAAAGCCTCAAGTAATTATTTTGTGCCCAAATTATCTTCATATTCATAGATTTGTAAACTGTTGAGAATTCATGAATTATGCTTTCATATTTGCATAGAAAGGTTAAAAAAGTGTCCAATAGTGACCAAAACTAGAGAAGACTTGGGATGGGATATGAGAGAGGAGCAGAAAGGAGAATTTTGTATTTTTATTAGTGAAATATTGTACTACTTGATATTTTCACAGAACAGTGAACTAAGTAAGACAGTGCTTCTCAAACTTTAATGTTCTTATGACTCACTAAGGTGTCTAAGGGGTGGGGGCTAGGCTTGAGTGGTAGAATGCTCAGAAAAAGCCAGCGAAAAAGAATACTTCTGTGACGATGAACCAGATTATGCCGTATCGGAGTCCTTTTTGGACTGTAGGTGTATGGTGGCCTTGAAAGGTACTTTCTCGTATAATGTCATGTCATCATTGGTATATTGTTAAAAAATTTGTTGTTAGTCCTAGGGACAGTAGTACTACAGAGTTAAAGTGGAATCATATTGCTAGACCTGATGTTATTAGGTGAGCCGGTAGGGCTCCGGTTAGAGGCCAAGGGCTTGGATTTACTATGTGGTAAGAGTGAGTTTGGTGGGTCATTATGTGTTGTCATGTAAGTAAAGACTAACTAGGAGAGTGAATACGTATGCTTGAATGAGTGCGACCGCAAATTCAAGAATTGTAAGTAGGACTAGGATAATAAAAGTGGTTGTGCACAGTCGCAGGGGGGCCATCAGGTGAGAAATTGGGGATCAACAGAGGTGAGGCTTAGAACCTCACCCCCCCTGTTCTGAGAGAAATCTTCTGCATAAGTGGATGTTTTATTGCCCTGGTCTAGCTTGGATTAACACATAGTCTACAGGCACACAGCTGATCATCTACATTTGCTCTCTTACAACACTAAACTATGTTTTGTACCTTTATCTTGTATCTACCTACCACTTCAGCATTTTATTAAAAATAATAATAATAAAGAGAGAAATGTGGTATCCACATATAAATCAAGTATAAAAATCAAATGAGTATTCATATTTGAACTGTTTATAGTTCATAATGCATGAGCAAAACCGAAAGTTTCTGTGATGACTGCTCTTGTACTGTTCACCATGTAACTTATTCACTATGTAAGAATTTGTTCTCCATGTAAGAACTTGTTTGTTATGCTTCAGAAGACTGGAGACTGACGAAAATTAGGCTTGGGGTGGATTAATGATTGTGCATTGAGCATTGACTCCCCTATACAGAATTTTATTGTTGTTAACCATTAGATCAATAAATATGAGAGATAACCTCACAAAAAAAAAAAAAAGTACACACTTCCAATTGTAAAATAAATAAGTAACCGGATGTAATGTATAGCATAAGGAATATAGTCAAAATATTGTAACAACTTGGTATGGTGATAACTGGTACCTAGAATTATCATGTATATAAATGTTGAATCACTGTGTTGTACACCTGAAACTAATGTAATACTGTGTGTCAACGACCCTTCAATAAAAAATAATTATATACAAAAAAAAAAAAAAAAGTGGTTGTGGCCACAGTGAGATTGATTGATATTAGAGCAAGAGTTGCACTTCCGATTAGGTGTATTAGTAGATGGCCCGCAGTAATATTGGCAGTTAGTTGTACTGCAAGTGCCAGGGGTTGGATTAATAGACTGATTGTTGGTTCAATAATTACTAGTATTGGGATAAGAAGTGTTGGTGTGCCTTTGGGTAGAAAGTGGGCTAGAGATATTTTTGTTTTGTGTCGGAATTCTGTAATTACGGTAGCTGCTCATAGGGGAACAGCCATGATCAGGTTTATTGATAATTGGATTGTGGGTGTAAATGAATGGGGTAGTAGGCCTAGCAGATTTGTAGACACAATGAAGATAATTAGTGTTACTAATATTAAGGTTCAAGTTTGTCCTTTGTAGTTGTGGATACTTATTATTTGCTTGGATGTTTGTTTAAAGAGTCATTGCTGGATAGATATGACACGGTTATTAATCAGTCGTTTTGATGTTGGGAAGAAGATTTATTGGGAACATAATGATAATTGTGACAATAGGGATTCCTATTATTATTTGGGTAATAAAAGAGGCAAATAGATTTTTGTTCATTTTTTTTCTCAGAGAGTGAGTGTTTTATGGTGTAGTTTTATTGAAGTCTGTGCATTGTGAGGGTAGTGGTGTTTAGAGATTTTTAATTGAAATAGGATAAAGAGAGTTAGGATTATGGATATAATTGTAATAGATCATGTTGTGGTGTCTAGTTGAGGCATGTCATTAAGGAGAGGTGTGTTCTCTGTCTCTGATTTAAAAGGTTAGTGCTACGAGCTTCTTAATGATTTACAGTATAGATGCAGTTCAGCTTTCAAATGTTTTTAGAGGCACTAGTTCAAGGATGATTGGCATGAAGCTATGATTTGAGCTGCAGATCTCTGAGCATTGTCCGTAGAACAGGCCTGGTTGGGTTGACATCAGGGTTGTTTGATTTAGACGTCTGGGAATAGCATCTGTTTTTAGACCTAAAGATGGGATGGCTCAAGAGTGCAGAACATCTTCAGATGAAATGAGTATGCGGATAGTTATTTCTATAGGTAGTACAAGTCGATTATCTACCTCTAAAAGTTGAAGTTCACCAGGCTTTAAGTCTTGAGTTGGGATCATGTATGAGTCAAAGCTTAGGTCTTTGTAATCTGTATATTCATAGCTTCAGTATCATTGATGGCCTATTGTTTTTACGGTTAAAGAGGGGTTATTAATTTCGTCTATTATGTAAAGGATGCATAAGGAGGGCAGGGTGATGAGGATTAAGATGATTGCAGGTAAGATACTTCAGATAGTCTCTACTTCTTGAGCATCTATCGTACTTGTATGGGTGAGTTTAGTTGTTAGTATGAGAGAAATAATGTATAGTACTAGAGAGCTAACTAAGAAGACGATTATTAGTGTGTGGTCATGAAAGTGAAGTAATTCTTCTATAATTGGAGATGTGGCATCTTGAAAGCCTAGTTGGAGTGGATACGCCATAGAAGTATAAAGGGTTTAAACCTATAACTTAACTTTGACAAAGTTATAACAATTTTACTAATACTTCTGTGATTGAGAGAGACATAAAGGTTATGATATTGGCTTGAAACCATTGTTTGAGGGTTCGATTCCTTCCTTTCTTGCTTTGACTAAATTTACGAAGGCAGGCTCTTCGAATGTGTGATAGGGTGGTGGGCAGCCATGTAGTCACTCGAGGTTAGTGTTTGTTGATTCTACTATGAGAACTTCTCATTTAGAGGCGAATGCTTCTCAGATTATAAAGACTATGAGCACTACAGCAGTTAGTGAGATAAAAGATCCCATAGAGGACACAGTATTTCATATTGTGTAAGCATCTGGGTAGTCCGAGTAACGTCGAGGTATTCCTGATAGTCCAAGGAAATGTTGAGGAAAGAAAGTCATGTTTACGCCTACAAACATGATTGTAAAATGAATTTTTGCTCATGTATTGTTGAGGGTGTATCCTGAGAATAGTGGGAATCAGTGAACAAAGCCCCCTACGATAGCGAAAACTGCTCCCGTAGAGAGGACGTAATGAAAGTGGGCTACTACGTAGTAGGTATCATGAAGGACAATGTCTAGGGATGAGTTGGCCAATACAATGCCAGTTAAACCTCCAACTATAAATAAAAAGATAAAGCCTAGGGCTCATAATATAGCTGGAGCTCATTTCACGTTTCCTCCGTGCAGAGTTGCCAGTCAGCTAAATACTTTCACGCCTGTTGGAATTGCAATTATCATAGTAGCTGATGTAAAATAGGCTCGTGTATCAACATCTATTCCAACTGTGAATATATGGTGTGCTCATACGATAAAGCCTAAAAAACCAATAGATATTATTGCTCAGACTATCCCCATATACCCAAAAGTTTCTTTTTTTCCTGAGTAGTAGGTTACAATGTGGGAAATTATTCCAAAACCAGGGAGAATTAAAATGTATACTTCGGGATGCCCCAAAAAATTAGAATAGGTATTGGTATAGGATAGGGTCTCCTCCTCCAGCAGGATCAAAAAAGGTTGTGTTTAGATTGAGATCTGTCAAGAGCATAGTAATGCCAGCGGCTAGTACAGGTAGATATAGTAGCAGAAGTACGGCTGTAATTAGGACTGATCATACGAATAGTGGAGTTTGGTATTGATTTATTGCAAGAGGTTTTATGTTGATAATAGTTGTAATAAAATTAATAGCCCCCAGGATTGATGAGATACCTGCTAAGTGGAGAGAAAAAATAGATCTACTGATGCCCCTGCATGTGCTAAGTTTCCTGCTAAAGGAGGATATACAGTTTACCCGGTTCCAGCTCTGGCCAGGAGAAGTAGAAAAGAGGGAGGGAATAATCAGAAACTTATGTTATTTATACGAGGGAATGCCATGTCAGGGGCCCCAATTATCAGGGGGACTAGTCAGTTTCCAAAGCCCCCGATTATGATTGGCATAACCATAAAAAAGATTATCACGAATGCATGTGTGGTGACAATTACATTATAGATTTGGTCATCTCTCAGAAGGGTTCCAGGCTGACCTAGCTCAGTACGAATTAGAAGGCTTAATGCGGTGCCTACTATCCCAGCTCAAGCGCCAAATAAGAGGTATAGTGTGCCAGTATCTTTGTGATTTGTTGAGAAGAGTCAACGGTTAGTGAACATAGGTAAGATGGCTGAGTAAGCATTAGACTGTAAATCTGAATATAGAGGTTAGAGCCCTCTTCTAGCCAAGTCCTGAGGTGATTACATATTGAATTGCAAATTCAAAAAAGCAGCTTCAACTCTGCCAGGACTTCTCCCGCCACTTTTTTTTTATGGTGGGAGAAGCAGATTGAAGCCAGTTGATTAGGGTTTTTAGCTGTTAACTAATGTTTTGTGGGTTTGTATCCCATCAGTCTAGTAAGGATTTAGCTTAATTAAAGTGCCTGATTTGCATTTAGGTGATGTGGATTAAATTTCTAGTCCTTAGATAAGGGACTAAATAATTTGTATTTGCTTAGAGCTTTGAAGGCTCTTGGTCTGTGTAACCTAAGTCCCTAGTTTAGGATTGATATGATAGGGGTGAGTGGTAGTGTTATTGAGGATAGAATAATTAGGGGTGAAGTTAGTTTTGTAATTTTTATTGTTTCAAATTGTCATTTTATTTTTATGTTGTTGGCAGTTGGAAGTATTGTTAGTGTTGTGGAGTACACTAGGCGTACGTAAAAATATAGGTTAAGTAATGCTGTTACCGCTATTATTGTTGGTAGTATTACTATGTTATTTTTAGTAAGTTCTTGGATAATCATTCATTTGGGCATGAATCCAGTTAGCGGAGGAAGGCCTCCGAGTGATAGTAGAATTAGAAGTAAGAGAACTGTAATTAGTGGTATTTTGTTTGATAGGTGGGACAGGGATAGAGTTGTTGTTGATGAGTTCTATAATAGTACTGTGAATATAGACAGTGTTATTATGATGTAGATTAGGAGGTTTAGGATAGCAATGTCCGGGTTGTATACTATAATTATTGTTATTCAACCTATGTGAGCAATTGAGGAGTATGCTATAATTTTTCGTAGTTGGGTTTGGTTTAGACCTCCTCAGCCTCCAACTAGGATTGAAAGCGCAGCTATAATTGCTAGCATATTTATGTTGATTGTAGGTATGTTTTGGTATAGGACTGAGATTGGTGCAATCTTTTGTCAGGTTAGAAGTAACATGCCTGATGATAATGGTCTTCCTTGTGTTACTTCTGGTACTCAGAAGTGGAATGGGGCTATTCCTAGTTTTATGGCCATAGCCACAGTGATAATGGTCAATGGTGCGGTGTTGTGTATATTTGTGATGGCCCATTGTCTGGAGGTTATTAGGTTAAGGGTAATAGCTAGTATTAATAGCATGGATGCGGTGGCTTGAATTAGGAAATATTTTGTGGCTGCTTCTATGGCTAGTGGGTTAAAATTTTTTATTAAGATAGGGACTATGGCTAGTATATTTATCTCAAAGCCGATTCAAATTATTAATCAGTGAGAGCTAATTAGAACAAGTATAGTTCCTAGGAATAGGGTTATTAAGATAACAAATATAATGGGGTTTATTAGTATGGGAAGGTTATAATCCAACATTTTCGGGGTATGGGCCCAATAGCTTATTTAGCTGACCTTACTATAGATTATGGTGTAAATTGGTAGCACGGAGATTTTTGAGTTCTCAGGTGTAGGTTCAATGCCTATTTTTCTAGAAATAAGAGGGTTTAAACCTCTATTATTTACTCTATCAAAGTAATTCTTTTGTCAGACATATTTCTTATGATTGAGGAGGGATACTTGACATGGCGATTGGTATTGATATGCATCATATGCATAGTGCTAGTGTCAATGGTAAGAAGTTTTTTCATAATAGATGAATTAGTTGGTCATAGCGAAATCGTGGGTAGGATGTTAGGATTCATAGGAATAGAGCCGTCAAGGCGAGTGTTTTTGCTACAAAGTTAGCTGTGTAAAGGCTTGGGATGTAGGGGTCGTGAAAGGCTCCTATAAAAAGTGTTACTGAGAGGATGTTTATTATGATGATGTTTGCATATTCAGCTAGAAAGAAAAGTGCAAATGGGCCTGCTGCGTATTCTACATTAAAGCCGGAGACAAGCTTGGACTCTCCTTCTGTTAGATCGAAGGGTGCTCGGTTAGTTTCGGCCAGGGTTGAGATGAATCACATTATGGCTAAAGGTCATGTGGGTACTAGTAGTCATAGTTTCTCTTGGGTAGTGATCAGGGTAGAGAGCATAAAAGATCCACTTATTAATAGTAAGGATAATAGAATTATCGCTAATGTCACTTCGTATGAGATAGTCTGAGCTACTGCATGTAGTGCCCCAATGAGGGTGTATTTGGAGTTGGAAGCTCATCCTGATCATAGAATAGAGTATACGGCAAGGCTTGATATGGCTAGTATAAATAATACTCCCAGGTTTATGTTGACTAGTGGGTATGGTATTGGTAGTGGCACTCACATGGTTAGGGTGAGTGCCAGTGCTAGAATGGGTGCTATAATAAATATTGTGATTGAAGATGTCAGAGGTCGCAGGGGTTCTTTGGTGAATAATTTTACTGCATCAGCAATTGGCTGGAGTAAACCTCAAGGGCCTACGATGTTTGGGCCTTTTCGTAGTTGTATGTAGGCTAGCATTTTATGTTCTACTAGCGTTAGGAATGCAACAGCTAGAAGGATGGGGACAATTATTATTAGTATGTTGATGACGTACATTAGTGCTAGGGAGAGGAGTTGAACCTCTGTTATAAAAGTTTAAGTTTTATGCAATTGCCATGCTTTGCTACCTTAGCTAGTCCTGAATCTAGGATTGAAGTTTGTTGTGAATTAGCTAAATTGAGAGGGGGTCATTTATTAATTCAAGGACACCTGTGTGAGGTAGGCCCTATTTCTCTTCTCCTTTCATACTGGGAGAAGTGCATGAATAGATAGAAACTGACCTGGATTACTCCGGTCTGAACTCAGATCACGTAGGACTTTAATCGTTGAACAAACGAACCATTAATAGCGGTTGCACCATTGGGATATCCTGATCCAACATCGAGGTCGTAAACCCTATTGTCGGTATGGACTCTTGAATAGGATTGCGCTGTTATCCCTAGGGTAACTTGTTCCATTGATAAAGCTATTGGATCAATGAACTGATTATCTGGACTTGTCAGTCTGGATTTGACCGCTTGTAGGTTGTTTTTTGCTCCGAGGTCACCCTAACCAAAATTGACAGTTTAGGTTATTAATTTTTATCTCTTTTAGAGTGGTACTGAGTTAACTTTAAGCTGGTTAAT
The DNA here is from genome assembly GCF_030020395.1 of Manis pentadactyla. Lineage (NCBI taxonomy): Eukaryota > Metazoa > Chordata > Mammalia > Pholidota > Manidae > Manis > Manis pentadactyla. The sequence goes on along the minus strand of NC_080023.1, from coordinate 57,332,361 downwards.
TAAAGCTCCATAGGGTCTTCTCGTCTTATTATATTATCCCCGCCTCTTCACGGGGAGGTCAATTTCACTGGTTACAGATGAGAGACAGTAAAGCCCTCATCTAGCTGTTCATACTAGTCCTTATTTAGAGAACAAGTGATTATGCTACCTTTGCATGGTCAGGATACTGCGGCCGTTTAACGTGAGTCACTGGGCAGGCAGTGCCTCTAATACTGGTTATGCTAGAGGTGATGTTTTTGATAAACAGGCAGGGCTTGTGTTTGCCAAGTTCCTTTCATTTGTTTTAACCTTTCCTTTAGAATATGCACATCTGTGTTGGGTTAACAGTTTGTTTAACAAAGTTTTATTTTTAGATTTAGTTTGTTTTGTTGTTAATTATCAGTGGATTATCCATTCTGATATAAGCTTGTGCAAGGAGATTTATTTCTTGTTACTCATATTAACAGTATTTCTTCTATTTGTTAATAAATTAGTCCAATATTAGTTTAGGAGTTAATTTTGATTTGTGGTATTAGTTATGTTTTATAGTTGAGCTTTGACGCTTTCTTAATTGATGGCTGCTTTTAGGCCAACTATGGTTATTGTACTATTTAGTCTCTAATTAAGATTTAATTCTGTTTCTAAAAAGCTGTACCTTTTTAGACATACTTGAAAGTTACATTATAGTTTTTAGGCTTTTAGGTATATTTCAAGTTGAACTTAAATTCATTTTTTGGACAACCAGCTATCACCAGGCTCGTTAGACTTTTCACCTCTACTTACAAGTCTTCTCACTATTTTGTCACATAGATGAGTGGGTTCTTTAAACTGCTCGTAGGTAGCTCATCTGGTTTTGGGGTTTCCGGCTTAAGTTCTCTTTGTTGGAGTATTTCTAGTTAGTTCATTATGCAAAAGGTATAAGGGGTAATCTTTGCTTTTTTGTACTGTAAATGCATCTTTGATCTTTCCCTTATGGTACTTTTTCTATGGCGCCACTATATAATTTCTATCGCCTATACTTTAATCTAGTAAATGCTTTAGTTTATGTATTTTTATTTAGTTTTATGTTAAGTGTTGGTTGGGCTAGAGTTTGTTCAAAGTGAACATATTACTGAGATCTTCTGGGTGTAGGCCAGATGCTTTATTTAAGCTACACTTTGATTATCCAAGCACACTTTCCAGTATGCTTACCTTGTTACGACTTGTCTCTTCTCATGCTTTAGTATTTATCTAATATGTTTAGCTATATTTAAGGATTTGAAAAGAGTAATGGGTGGTGTGTGCATGCTTTAGGGCCGAGTTCAGCTGAGCTTTCTATTCTCAGTTTACTACTGAATCCTCCTTTGGCCCTCATTTTCATGAGGGTGTTTGTTTGTATTCTATTTTAGAAAATGTAGTCCATTTCTTTCCAACTCATAGGCTACACCCTGACTTAACATATTTATATTTTTATAATCTTGCTTACTATATTTCCTTTATAGGGTTTGCTGAAGATGGCGGTATATAGGCTGTATTAGCAAGAATTGGTGAGGTTTATCGGGGTTTATCTATTATAGAACAGGCTCCTCTAGAGGAGTATAAAGTACCGCCAAATCCTTTGAGTTTTAGGCTATTGCTAGTAGTGCTCTGGCGAATAATTTTGTTTGACGAATTATTTAAGTTTAGGGCTAAGCATAGTGGGGTATCTAATCCCAGTTTGGGCCTTAGCTATCATGTGTCGATTGTGATTAGTTGCCTTCGTAATCTATTTTTACAATAACCATGGCTTTCTACAGCTTGGTTAAGGCTTAACTTTATTTGGATTGAGTTCATCTTAGCACGTTTTACGCTGATTTCTTATTAACTAGGGTTAATGGTATGACCGCGGTGGCTGGCACGAAATTTACCAACCCAATAAAATATGGCTAAGTCGAACTTTCATTTATGGCCTAATTTTTATCACTGCTGTTTCCTGTGGGGGTGTGGCTTAGCAAGGCATTTTCACTGGGGCGCAGACACTTGCATGTGTAATTCTATTGAAAATTAATAAAAAGGCTGGGACCAAACCTATGTGTTTATGGAGTTTGTAAACTCATCTAAGCATTTTCAATGCTTTGCTTTGATTTTAAGCTACATTAAATTTAATTTCATAATACATAGGGGGCAAGTAGTTTGTGCTACAGGCACTTATAAGAATTAATTGATATTTGTATTTATAGTATATTGTTTTTATTTGTGGCTAACAGAAATTACGATATAGCCACCATGTGGCTTTCCAGCCATATATGTCCAAGCATCTAAGTATTTTACGGGTAGGCAGAAAGCTGCGTTGGTAGTTGTACAGGTCTACATGCTTATGTAATACTTTGTGCTTATAGTACCTTTGTGTATGTATCCTTGCTTTTAGGGTTTGACAAGATGTTTAGTACATAAGGGTTTTGGGGGTTAAGGGGGGGTTTGATATATCAAACCTAAAATTATAAATTTAAATTAATTACTTTGGTATTTGTTGACATCTGTGATTGTGGTCTTTGATTCCTATAGGCTCAACTCAAAATGCTGTTGTAAAATTCTCTATGTCCTGTAACCATTGACTGAATAACACCTAAAGGTTAATATGTATGACCAATAATATTCAATGAATGTCTATCTACAAGTTATCCACCTGCTTGAAGGTCGGTGACCCAGTTGAACCTCGCACCCCAAAAATTAAAAGATACCAAAGGCTTGACAGCACAGTTATGTTAGGCATGGGCTGATTAGTCATGAATCCATCAAGATGTCTTATTTAAGAGGAACGAGTGAGCGGTTAGAGTGGCATGACCCTGAAGTAAGAACCAGATGCCAGATATAGTTTCAACATAGCTACCCCCAATCTCAATGGGCCCGGAGCGAGAAGAAGGACACGATTGTGGGCAGGTTGGTGATTTCACGCAGCATGGTGATTAGGCGGCCTTCAGTGGTAGGGATACGCATGTTGACTGGAAATGATTTGACTTAATGTACTATGTCCGATCAATAACAGTATGTACTATGTTCTCTAAGGATACTATATCTGCTTATATGCATGAGCTAAATCATTAATGCATGATTAAACATCATATGTCCTATGTACTATAATAATATGATGTACCTGCTTATATGCATGGGGCAAACCACGATTATACATAGCATATACTATATAATGTTTGTCGGACTTTAATTATACTACAGGAAGTAGTTTATGAAGAATTTCAGCTTTGGGTGCTGATGATAGGGCTATTGTCTTCTTCTTGAGTCTTGGGGAGGGTTAGTTCCTTTGCTGGTTTACAAGATCAGGGTATTAAGGTATACTACAAAGACTCTTCATTTTATGAGTTTATTTTCGATGATACCTGCGATTGGCATTGCTGCTAGAATTAGTGTGAAGTAGAGAATGGAGGCTACTTGTCCGATTAAAATGAAAGGGTGTTCTACAGGTTGTCCTCCGATTCAAGTTAGGACTAAGAGGTCAGCTACTAGAAGTCAGAAGATAGTTTGACTTAGGGGTTGGAATATTATAGTTCGTTGTTTTGATGTATGTAGTAGTGGGATAAGTGCTAGTACGAGGATAGATAGAATTAATGCTAACACTCCTAGTTTATTGGGGATTGAGCATAGAATTGCGTATGCGAATAGGAAGTATCACTCTGGTTTAATATGCGGTGGTATGTTTAGGGGGTTTGCTGGTATATAGTTGTCTGGGTCTCCTAGTAGGTTGGGGAAGAATAAGGCCAGGGTCATTAATGCTATGATTATGATAAAAAGGCCTAAGATATCTTTGGTTGTATAGTATGGGTGGAATGGGATTTTATCTGAGTCGGATACGATTCTCATTGGGTTGTTGGACCCAGTTTCGTGTAGAAATAATAGGTGTACTAGTGATAGGCCAAGGACTACAAAAGGGAGGATGAAGTGGAAGGCAAAGAATCAAGTAAGGGTTGCTTTGTCTACTGAGAACCCCTCTCAGATTCATTCTACTATGCTAGACCCGATATAAGGAATTGTGGACAAAAGATTTGTGATTATTGTGGCTCCTCAAAAGGATATCTGTCCTCATGGCAGGACATAGCCCATGAAGGTTGTTGCTATAACCGCGAATAGGAGCAAGATACCGATGTTTCATATTTCCTTGTAGGCAAATGATCCATAGTAGATGCCTCATCCAATGCGTATAAACAGGCAAATGAAGAATATGGATGCTCCATTAGCATGTATATATCGGATAATTCATCCGTAGTTAACATCTCGGCAGATGTGAGTGACTGATGAGAATGCAGTAGATGTGTCTGCTGTATAGTGTATGGCTAAGAACAAGCCTGTGAGAATTTGTAGGATTAGACAGATCCCTAGTAGGGATCCAAAGTTTCACCATGCTGAGATGTTAGAGGGAGTGGGTAGGTCAATGAAAGAGTCATTAATGATTTTGAGTAGGGGGTGTGTTTTTCGGATGTTTGTCATTAGGTTCTCATAGTTTAATTACAGCGATGATTTTTCATGTCATAGGTCATGGTTTGAGTCCATGTGGGAATAATGACATATATTGTGTTTACTTTGAATATTATTTTTGTGATCAGTTTTTTAGGGTTTTCTTCAAAACCTTCTCCAATTTATGGAGGTTTTAGTCTGGTTGTGGCTGGTGGGGTTGGTTGTAGAATTGTAGTTAATTTGGGTGGGTCTTTTTTGGTTTGATGGTTTTCTTGATTTATCTTGGGGAGATGTTGGCTGTTTTTGGTTATACAGCGGCTATGGCTATTGAAGAGTACCCTGAGGTTTGGGTGTCGAATGTGGTTGTGTTTGGCGCTTTTATTGTTGGTGTAGTGATAGAGTTCGTTTTAGGGCTTTATATGTTAAAGGGTGATGGGTTGAGTGTTGTTTTTGATTTTAGTAATCAGGGTGATTGGATAACATATGATATTGGAGGTTCTGAGTTTTTTAGTGAGGAAATTGCAGGTGTTGCTGCTCTTTATAGTTATGGTGTTTGGTTTGTGGTTGTAACCGGGTGGTCCTTGTTGATTTGTGTTGTTATTGTTATGGAAATTACCCGGGGTAATAGGATAAGAGGAGGGCTAGGGTGATTGTTGTTGTAAATGATAGGAAGTAGAGTTTAATTAGGCCTTTTTTGATTAGATGTTATTAGAGAGGCTTTTATGTGGAAATATGAGATTGATTTTGGTAAAATGCTTTCTAGTCAGATTAGGTCTAGAATAAGGGATGCTAGTTTTTGGCTTATTGTTAGTATCCATAGGGGTCAAGAGCAGTGGATGATTGTGGGAAAATAGCCTAGTAGGTTCGAGAATTTAAAGGTATTTGAGGGGTTTTTGTGGCATAGGTTTAGGGATAAGTTGCATAGTTCTAGGGCCAGCATGAAGCCCAGGATTGTGACTGTTAGGGCTGTATATTTTAAATAGTGTGGTATGGTTATTTGGGGTGTAGGTGTTGAGGGGATATTGGACAGTAGGAACCCAGCGAAGGTGCTTCCTAGTATTAAGCGTTTGATTGGGTTTATTAATGAAGGGTCATTTTCATTAATGTTGGCTAGGGTAGTAAATCGGGGTTGTCCTAGGAGTGCAAAGAAGATGATTCGTGTGCTGTAGGCAGCTGTAAGAGAGGTGGCTAGAAGTATAATAAATAGGGCTCAGGCATTTGTGTAGGATATGTTGGCAGTTTCGATAATCAGGTCTTTAGAGTAGAAGCCTGTTAGAAAGGGGGTGCCTGTTAGAGCGAGGCTGCCGATGATGAGGGCAGAGGTGGTGGTGGGAAGAGTGTGGAATAGTCCTCCTATTTTACGATTATCTTGCTCGTCATTTAGGCTGTGAATAATTGACCCAGAGCACATGAAGAGTATGGCTTTGAAGAAGGCGTGGGTGCAGATGTGCATGAAGGCTAAGTGAGGCTGGTTGATGCCGATGGTAACTTTTATAAGACCAAGTTGGCTTGAGGTCGAGAAGGCTACAATCTTTTTGATATCGTTTTGGGTAAGAGCACAGATAGCTGTGAATAGGGTTGTAATGGCTCCTAGGCATAGAGTTGCCGTTTGAATTGTTTTGTTGTTTTCTATTAGGGGGTGAAATCGGATTAGTAAAAACACTCCTGCAACTACTATTGTGAAGTGGGGCTGATACTGGTGTTGGCCCTTCTACAGCGGAGGGGAGTCAAGGGTATAGTCCAAATTGTGAGGATTTTCCAGTTGCTGCTAATAATAGGCCCATTAGAGGGATGTTTGTGTTTTCGGGATTTCGTATAAAAATCTGTTGAAGATCTCATGAGTTCAGGTTTATAAGAAACCATGCTATTGATACAAGGAATCCAATATCTCCAATGCGATTATACAGAATAGCCTGTATAGCTGCTGTATTTGCATCTGTTCATGCAAGTCATCAGCCAATTAGGAGAAAGGATATAATGCCTATACCTTCTCATCCAATAAAGAGTTGAAATATGTTGTTGGCTGATACTAGAATTATTATTGTGAATAGGAAAATTAGTAGGTATTTGAAGAATCAATTGATATGGGGGTCTGATTTTATATATCATAGGGAGAATTCTATGATAGACCATGTGACAAATAGGGCTACTGGTATGAATATTATAGAGAAGTAGTCTAGTTTGAAGCTTATTGTTATTTTTATTGTTTGGATTGTTACTCAATGTCAGTTAAAGATAACTGCTTCTTCATTTGAGTAGATAAATATTATTGCAGGGATTATGCTGATGATAAAGGCTTGTGCAATTATGTTTTTTACATGGGAGGGGTAGTTCTTGCTTGTGTAGATGTTTGTGGGAGTGATTACAATTGGTATAGCTAGTACCGTTAGTGTTATAAGTGAAGAACATGTTAAAGTATTGATTACTTTTACTTGGAATTGCACCAAATTTTTGATTCCAAAGACCAACGGATATCTGTCATCCTCTAAAAGTTTTAAAAAGCCATATTTTTATATATGGGGCAGGAATTAGCAGTTCTTGCATACTTTTTTGGTAAATAAGAAGTCAGTCTTCTATTATCAGATTCACAATCTCATGTTTTATTAAACTATATTTACAGTAAAGGTACCCTAGGATGATTTTGGGATTAATTGATAGTATTAGGAGGGGTAGTATGTGCAGAGCTATTAGGGTGTTTTCTCAGGTAAAGGAGGGATTGATGTTATTGATATGATGTGTTTATTTGCTTTGTTGAGTAGATATTAGTATATATAGGGAGTAGATAGCTGTGATGATGACATTCATTCCAGTAAGAATAATGGTAATGCTAGATCATGAGAATGTTGATATTACTACGAACAGCTATCCGATTAAGTTAATGCTAGGCAGTAGGGCTAGGTTAGGTAAGCTTGCTAAGAGTCATCAAGCAGCTATTATGGGTAAAAGGGTTTGTAGTCCTTGTGCTAATATTATAGTTAGGCTGTGAATTCGTTCATAGTTTGTGTTTGCTAGACAGAATAGTATGGATGATGTTAGACCATGGGCGATCATGACAGTGGTGGCTCCTATATAACTTCATGGGGTTTGGATTAGGATTACAATGATTACAAGTGCTATGTGGCTTACAGAGGAGTAGACAATTAGTGACTTTAAATCAGTTTGGCGAAGACAGAAAGAGCTTGTTATGATTATCCCTCACAAGGATAGTATTAGGAAGGGATATGCTATGAATGTTGTTACTGGTTTGAGTATAACAGTGATACGTAATATGCTGTATCCACCTAGCTTATGTAGTACGGCTGCATGTACTGTGGAACCGGCAATAGGAGCTTCTACGTGGGCTTTTGGTAGTCAGAGGTGTAGGCCATATAGGGGTATTTTTACTATGAATGCTATTATGAATGCTAATCAAATAAGTATGTTCCATCAAGAGTCATTTATAGGTTTTGCTCAATATTGTAACATTAATATATTAAGAGTTCCTGTTATGTTTTGGGTATATATAAGCACTACTAAAAGGGGGAGTGAACCTACTATTGTGTAGAAGAGAAAATAGAATCCTGCATTTAAACATTCTGCTTGGTTTCCTCATCGTGTGATGATGATTAGGGTTGGTACGAGTGTTGCCTCAAATAAGATGTAAAATATAATGAATTCAGAGGAGGTAAATGTTATAAGTAGTAGTACTTGAAGGGTAATTAATATGGTAATGTATAATTTTTTTCAGTTTAAAGGTTCGTTGGAGAGGTGAGTCTGGCTAGCTTTTAGTATTAAGGGGAGAAGTCATGTTGTTAGCACGACTAAGGGTGCTGATAGGGGGTCTGAAAAGAAGGTAGTTGAGAAGTTTATGCTGTTGTGGTCATGTTGGCCTATGGTGCTTAGGGATGTTAAACTGATTAATATGCTGTATAATGTGGCGTTAATTCATACTATGTTTTTGTTTGATAGCCATGTCAGGGGGACTAGTATGGTTGTGGGAATAATTAATTTTAGCATTGGAGTAGGTTTAGATTTTGTACGTAGTCTGTGCCGTATGTGTTAGACATGAGCACTAGCAAAGAGAGACCCAGGGCAGCTTCACACGCTGCTAGTACGAGGAGGATGATGGGTACTATGTTAGCTAGCGTAAAGTGGTTGCTTAGAATTGTGATAGTGATTATTATGAATAGAGATAGTATTATGCCTTCTAGGCATAATAGTGAGGATATTAAGTGTGATCGATATATTAGTATTCCTACTAGGGAGACGGTGAACGCCAATATTGTGTTAATGTACATTAGAGACATTTGATAGCTATGAGTAGGCCATAATCTAATGAGTCGAAATCATTTATTTTGTATAAACTAGCTTCATATTCGGTTCATTCTAGGCCTTTTTGTGTTCATTCGTAGGCCAGACTGATTGCTAGTAGTAAGATGAGTATTAGGGCTACTGTAAGTATAGTATTTAGGTGATTTGTTTGTGATGCTCATGTGACATCATGTGATGTCAAAATTGGGATTCAGATTCAGTAGTCTGAGGGGTGTCCTGAAATCCTGCCTTTAAAAAGCATGTAAAAATTGTAAAATCATGTAATATATATAGCAGAAACAAAGATGTTGAAAATGCTTGTAACAGTGTATATGCCTATATAATAACAGCACTACTATCTCCTCTTACCGCCAACCCAAATTCACTCACGTTACCACCGAGGCTTTTACCTGCTTAAGAGATCTGGAAAAACTGGGCTAAATTTAACAATCCTACCTGTTGAGTTCTTTCTGAAAAACCATGTAATGTGATGGGTAGAGATTTTTGCCTAACAGAAATACATCTTCTTCTGAATTGACAACATAGCTTTCATAATTCATATGCTTTTTCTGGGTATAATAACTGAACATTCTTGTTATTATGGTGATGTATTTAAAAGACATTATTAGCTATCAGGACTTTAGTTTACCAGATAGGTCAATAAATCATCGATCAGCAGAATGGAATGTATTCATATTAATTAATTATATGGTTCTTTATAATGTTTAAAGTCTTCTTCAATTATTATTATTCCATTTCCTCCTCACAGACAATGTAATATAGGGAAAACAGGCTTTAATTTCTCTCATACATAAGGAAACCAAACTTTCCATAAGTTAAGTAAATTCATTTCCATATGAGGGCATGCATCAGTTAAGTAAGTGGTGGCTCAGCTTTTCCAACACCAGAGCCTATGTTGTTCCTGACACAGCATGCTGCTCACTCTCCCACTGAACAAGAGCACTTAGCAGATGCGAGGTATTGTATCTTCAGATAGGTGATAGAGGAGTAAAACCATGGCAAGGGGAGAAGGCATAACATGCATAAAAGATGAACTCATTTAAGCCATGGATACTATGAGAGTAAAAGGAGCTGGTAGACTAAAAAATGGCACAGCATTGCTAAAGACAAACTTCACAATATTCCCACAGAAGTCTGCAAACTGTCGGATATGCAATTTCCCAAATCTACCATCATCCAGCCACAAACTTCTGTTCCTTCCTCATTTTGGTAACTACAATACCAATAACAACGTTTCTTCGTTAATGCTAATTTAGTAGCTCATAAGAATGTTTGGCACTCATATGGAAGTACTGAAGTGCCTACAGTTAAGTACTACAGCAGAGAAAGAAGTTTTAGAATAGAAAATTTTAAAGAAAAGCTCTTGCTAATAAGAGGCTAACTAGTGAAGTGAGGTGAAGATCCTTTAATTGTAGAAAGTCAGCAGTTGGAACCATTGTGTGGTCATTACCCAGGAACTTGAGAAGGAATGGGAAAGAATTCTGAACAGGATTGGATTAGGGACCCTGAAGGCCAGCAGATGGTAGCAGTGATATGAGGACAAGGGCCAAATTTTCCAGTAACAGAAACTACAGGAGGGAGGCCTCTGAATAAAGTTTGTTCAGGAAGTGGAAGTAGAGTATTCCTTCCCTTTCTTCTGACCCACAGATGCTGGTGGTTGCAGAGAAAGGGTGCCTTACCCTGCTTGAAGGAGTTATAAAATAGAGTAGTTTTATTTGGGAAGATGCAAGTCCAAACTTTTGTCTTTCTTAGAAGTAAAGGAGATGAAAGGGGAACCTGGGAATATAACTGAACTTTTAGAGACTCAGTGAAGGAGACCATGAGGCGGCTGTGAAGTTGGAGTGCCTCAGAGGAGAGCACTGAGGTAAATGAGGAACAGGACATAGCAGGCTAGAGAGTTTCTTAACATGGAGGGTGATTAAAATTTACAGCAATGAAGGATATAGAATAGTAGGAAAGATTTCACAGAGGCACATGAAATGTCATGCAAATATTTAATCAGCAGCAGTTATTTCAGGATTTAATTTCTAAATGGCTAATAAGTGAAGTACAACAGAAGTCCAGAAGACCAGCAGCATATGATGGGATGAGGTGACCAGAAATTTGAAGGGATTATTAACATTTGGGTAATATTTGGAAAGTCAAGAAGTGAGAGAAGTTTACAGAGGAGGGAAGTGCTAATGGTAAGTATGTGGAAGCATGAAATTAAAACTCTAATGTAGTTCTTTTGGGGAAATGAATCTATAAATTATATATATTGAAAGGTGCTGTAGTTGTTGAGGAATCCAAGAACTCTGAAAGCACTAAACAGGATGTGTTCTTCTCAATATGAAAGGGTTAGGAAAGAAATTTTGAAAGATGAGCAGAAGTGAAGGAGCTGAGGAACTGAAGAAGGGCGAGGAGATCCCTGTGGAGCTGGAAAGGGGCTTTGATGCTACCGGTTTGAAGTGAACCAGAGCTAGCACGAAGTCCCAGCGAGGAAGTGGTGATGGGTGTGGCGGCAAAGGGAGGCAGCCAGCAGGGAATGGAAGACTGGGCAGTACCGAGAGGATTTGGACTTGGACTTGAAATTGAGAACTGAAAAGCAGCCTTCCTCTAAGGAAGGTGGAAGCCTGACAGGCTGGCACTCTCCCCTTGGGCCTGGAGGTGAAGCTCTGCAGTGCTCTTCACCCTGGCCCCAGCCCTCCCCTCCAGCTCTTACCTGGGTGTTGTAACTTCCTCCTGTTGTTTCAATTCAGGATGGTCACCAATTTCTGGCCCAGATATCTCCAGGATCTTCCTCTTCCTCTGCCTGGAAGCTCTCTGAAGAGGATGTGGGAGTTGGGTCCCTGCTCCAACAATTGGCATGCTGTTTCTAAGTACTCAAGAGAGGACAGAGGAAGGACATTCAAGAGTCAGTCCGCCAACCCAACAGTAGTACAAGCTGACATTTGTTGAGCACTTTTAATAAGCCAGTCACTCAGGAACTGTGTTAGCACTCTTTCTAAGGGTTTTCTCATGACAATCCAAGGAAGTAAATACTATTTTTATCTCAATTTTAGAGATAGAAAAACTAAGACTTACAATAATTACACAACTTTTTCAGGTTAGTACATAAATGGCCAAGCTGAGTTTGAACCAGGCCATTTTATTCCAGAGACCCCACACCTAAGCACTGTGCTTTATTTTTAAAAATACATCTCAACAAACTTTTTGTGCCCCAGTAAGAGTCCTACAAATTGCTTTATTGTATATCTGTGCTTTATTATTTAAATTTTCATACTCAAGTAGATTAATGAAACATTGAAGTCAGTCTTAAAGGTTTCTGACATGTAACTTGTAAAGTGAGGTATAGGGTTTGAGTCACAACTTTTCACTTATTGTAGAACATCTGTAGATTTGAGTATAGTGACTATCTAAATATTTATAAAATCTCTAAAAATCAGTAAGAGAGAAAAGAAAAAGAAAAAGAATTTATTAACCCATGACCCAAAGAGCATCATTGGTAAACATGTAGAATAGGTTTTTTAGCTATGTAATGAGTGATTATATATATTACATCTATTTTGCAATTAGCAATATTTAACAAAACTTCAGCAATTGATCCTGTTCTTCAGAGCTCAAAACATAAATTAGGTAAATGTGCATTTGGTTAGAATAGTGGCCTTCCTGTTGGAATATTGTCCTTTTTCTTCCCTGGGGCTCTTTTCAAGCTCTATGGACCATACATAGATAAACCATAGCTCTACATGATTTTATAAAATGGTTCTACAGTATTCCGTCTTACTAGTATTACAATTCCTGTAGGTGTTGTTAAAGGAGCATTTATTTTCAGAGTTTGGTTTTTGTTTGTTTCCTGCTATTACGTACATGGCTGTGACATGATGAACGCTGCTGCATACTCCCTAGCAATGTCTTCCACATACATTTCTAGAAGAGGAATTGGAAGTTCCTGAATGAATGAGTATAAACATTTCTGATCTTCAATTCAGATTTTAAAATGCCCTTCAGAAATCATCATTTTCAATTTATAAAAGCAGAATACATATTTGAAAGTGCCTGTTTGTCCAGGAGGTTTGTATCAAATATTTTTCATCTGGTTTAGGGTGTTACATCTTTGTCCAATTATTTTTCAGGCAAAGAAATGTATCATATTAATATTGAGTTTCATTTCATTTATTGAAGTAAGGTTAGCCATCTTCCAAATACATGTTGTTCATGTCTACTCTTTTATATTATTCCATATATTTTGTCTTTCTCTTGGGAAATGCTTTTACATTTTTGTATATTTTTATTCAATCATAAATATGTTTAGTTTTTGTGAGTCATTAATTTTGTAGACATGGTTTCATAAATTCCATTTGCCTTTTAATGTTATGATGGGTTTGTTGTTGAGATGGTTTTAATATTTAATCAAACAAATCAGATTTTCATTTTACGGTGTTTTTTGCTGTATTTATTGCCTCTGAAATTAAAAAAAATAATTATAATTTTATATTTATTCACTGTGTTGATATGATAATTACAGATTAATGGATTAAATGATTTTTTTTCCCAAAATCCAAGGGGAAAAATTCTAAGCATTCAAATCTTCAGAGTGTCTTTTTGACTTCATACCCAGGTCTGATCCTGCTCTAATTTTTAAATTACTGCTTATAATATCTATTTCTATTCCCTGGTTTCATTCTTTACTTTTAATTCTAAGTTATTTATTTTTAAGACAAAACAGAAAATCAAAATAGTCAACTTTTTGTTTCAGGCAACATTAAAGACAGGTTGTTGGGGAGGAAAAATATTTCTCTAACCTTCAAAGTTCTAGCTGGTTTTATGAATTAAATTGACATAAGACAGATTAATAGGAGAAAAATAAACTAAGTCTAATTATGTAAGTACAGGGAATCATAGACATGAGATTGCAAAGACGATCAGGGAAAATCAGGTATATATGTCATCTTAAAATAAGGGGGAGCTGGGGTCTGAGACTACAAAGGAAAGGAAAGCAATCCACAGAAATAAGAAAGTGTAAATGTTTGGTAAATAATTGTTTGCTGTGCCACAGAGAAACAATGAGACATGCCCCTATTTCATATTATACTGTAGTTATTTCTGGTGATAACTCCCCTCCTGGAGCAGGTCATCTATCTAAATTCTTACTATGCAATTAGCAGGAAAGTCAAAGCTTCTTTCTGAATCGCTTGGGTCTTTTTTTTGGCTCTAACATAATTAATATGCCAAACGGCATGTCTTGGGGCAGCCTGCCTTTGCATAAGGTCAAGGGCATTCCATTTACCCTAAAGCAATTGTATCATCTTGGATACTGTTAAGACAGGTCACTCAAGATAAAGAGAAGCATTGATTATCTACGAAACAATGGCTTTTCAAAATGGGTCTTAAAAATGTCCTGTCTCATAAGTAGGTTTATACCAGTTACTCCAGAAGTCTTTGTAACAATGAAATATTTAAAGTCTGAGAAATTTCTGCTTTGATATAAAAATTAGAATAGAGCCTCTTTTTTTTAATCAGAAAAAGAGTAATCAACAAATTTGTATATTACATTACTTAAATGTACATTATTAAAAGCAAATAATTTGGGGTAATTTTTATCTGAATTATTCACATGTAACTTATATATGAATCTTTACCTTAAAATAAAACTTAAAACCACATTTTATTATTTAAAGGTATTAAACCTTTATTTCTTCTCAGCAGAATAGTTGCTTACAAAGCCTTTTCTAATCTCATATTCACATTTCGGGGAAAGGGTGTGTAAGTCTGGGGAAAGGAAATCCCGGGGCAAAATACCCCTAAAAACCAAAATCAGTGAAAGGGAGAAATGAAGTTTAAAACCTGTTTATTGCTCACAAACTGCAGTCCCAGGCCATCTTCTCTGCTCAAGCAGCAACCACACGGGCCCTCCCCCTCACCTCTCAGGTACAGTTAAGCCATCTGTAGAGCAGGTAATTACCCATTGATATGGAGATGAACTTCTCCACCCCTGAGGAAAGATGCAAATGCACTAAAGCCATACTTCTTTCCACTTCTGAATGCCTATTGATATGCAGATATACTAAAGCCAGGCCAGATAGTCTGGAAATATTACAATTTTACCCATAATCTACCCCTCCAGAAATCTTGCCTTACGATTTATTCCATCCCCCTCTTCCAACCAATCTAGTAACATGCAATAGCAACAGCAATAAAACCTTGATAATCCTCAAACCAAAGGATTCAGCTAGGTTACTTTACAGCACAATCTCTCACTAAGCACAAAAACACATTTCTACACTTGTTTACTCATTCCTAACAATCATGCTAGATTGCTCACGAAACTTTTATCAAACATTAGAACAAAGTAAAGCTTCTCTTTAAACATTATTTTCTCGACAATAGCAACACAATCATAATTCTCAAGCCAGAGGATTCAGCTAGGTTCGAAGACCCATGCAGATTAAGTCCAAAGCTCGTCCATTCCAGCCACCACACGGCAGCTGCAGCCAGGGGGTGCATCCAGGACACAAAGACCATAGAAGCAAATAACCTTGATTGTCAGAGGCCAATTTGCTGTTGTTACAGGAATACACAGAAGGCCAGCTTCCAGGCATTTCCCCCAAGGTGCCAGAAGAGCCAGCCATTGCCAATCCATGTGTTGAAATGTCCAGGGCCACATCCATTTTACTCCTAATTGCTGCACCCATCCTTGCAACACATGTCCAATAAAGTGGGTACCTCGATCGCTCTCAGTAACCAGCGACCCAACATAGGCTGGAGAGAGATGCTCTAGGACCCTCTTGGTGGTTTGCTGATCTGCACAACGTGCAGGGCACTCCCTCCGGGCTCGGCTGACTTCTTCAAGGGTAAAAGACAAGCCACACCGATGGACCCACATTGTCTTTTGAGGTGTCTGTGCCACGCCACTCTGTGGCCTTTGGGTCCAGTCTTGCACCCACCCCGCGATGGGATAGGAGGTTATTACCTTGGTTGATGCTGTTCCAGCGACGGGCTCTGTAGCCAGCAAGGCGTGGTACACAGCAGTCAGTTGCTTCTCTATCAAGGTGACCTGGACCTCTGCTCCTTTCCATGGTTGTGGCCAGGCTCCGGCTGGCAGCAAGAGCAGCAGCAGTGGCAGAAGCAGTAGCCTTAGGCTCGGGCCACTGGCCGGGGTCGGCGTCGCCAGCAGCGGTGGTGGCTCCTCCACGACCACACGAGTGTAGACACATGTCCTTTGGCGCGAGCGCTGCTTCTCCCCATCATTTCTAGGGGCGGCCCTCTCAGAGGACGCACTGATTATGACAGATTTTGGGTTCACAGTGAGACAGGGATGGTGGGCGTTGTCCGAGTAGGGTGAGGGCTTCTGGGGAAAAGCAAGGCGGAATATTTACAGTCAAAACAGTGTAACAATGGGCAAAGAAGTCTCCATTGAATCTGTTAAGCATTATGCAAAGTCAAGGTCACACTAATTCTCTGGGGAAAGATACCTACCAATATAGACATCTTCAGTGAGATTAGTTAAAGGTCAAAAGGCCAGAAGCAACTTGGCCTGGAATGTTTAAGTGTTCTGCAAGGGTATCAGCATAACCGATGACTCCACTGTCAGCCCTAGCAATCAAGACTATGACCCAGCCCACCTTGAGAACAGGGAAGGTGATGCAAGTCCACACCCCTAAGTTTTTTTAATGTTCTCGAAAAATCCTCAACTGCCTATAAAATCCCCTAGACAACGCACCACTATGGACTCTCTTGTCCCCTCCTGCCGGGAGCTCTGTCCTTTCACTTCATCTCTAAATAAAAGCCTATACCTTGCTCTTCTACCTTGACTGTTTGTGAAGCTCATTCTTTGGCTCCGCAAACAAGAACCCCGGCATCAACAGGAATCCTGCCAAAACGACACCAATTGTAAGTCCGGGGAAAGGAAATCCTGGGGCAAAATACCTCGAAAAACCAAAATCAGTCAAAGGGAGAAATAAAGTTTAAAACCCGTTTATTGCTCACAAACTGCAGTCCCAGGCCATCTTTCTTCTCTGCTCAAGCAGCAACCACACTGGCCCTCCCCCTTACCTCTCAGGTACAAATAAGCCCTCTGTTGCCCAGGTAATTACCACTGATATGGAGATGAACTTCTCCACCCCTGAGGTAAGATACAAATGCACTAAAGCCATACTTCTTTCCACCTCTGAACGCCTATTGATATGCAGATATACTAAAGCCAGGAGAGATACTCTGGAAATGTTTCAATTTTACCCACAATTGTAACTTATGTATGAATCTTTATCTTATAATAAAACTTAAAACCATATTTATTATTTAAAGGTATTAAACTTTAATTTCTTTTCAGCAGAATAGTTGCTTACAAAGCTTTTTCTAATCTCATATTCACATTTCGGGGTAAGGGTGTCAACTGAAATCAACAGTACTGTATATTTAAGAAAATCAGAGTGTACTCATAGTCCTACTGAGGGCCCTGCCCTGAGAGTGGCCCATTAGTGAGCTCTCATAAACAGCTCCTAAGCCCTCGCACGTAGAGATGTCTTAAATACTTTTTCTATAGCAGGGGATACATGAAGAAAAGAGGTGCCATTTATCAATATGTCAAGCAGTGTGGTCTGGATAAATCTAGTTAGTATCCTGAAAGATCGTGCTACACACATTCCAGTGCTTGGTGTGTGTGAGAGAGGAAGAATAAGGTCTCCTTAGGCCGGTGACTTCAGCTTCCTTTGGGGATAGAGAGGGTGTTTGTGACATTATCTTAGTGATGCTGACCAGATAATTGCTAACTAACTACATTTTTAGGGGACGTTGAAACTACAATTAGGTTAGGAATTAAGTCCCAGTTTGGTGAACTGGCCCAGCTGAAGTGACACCGTATTGGGCCTATCTTTTTAACAAGGGTTAATGTAGGATATTATTTTTACCTAAAATACAGATATAAGAACAATATTTCTATGCTTCTATTTCTCTTCTCTTAAAAAAAAAAAAAGTATCACTATTGCTTTATGTTTCCTTTTTGTGGCCCTTTTTAAATTGTAGAAGAATTGAGAGTCTACCCTATGTGCCTAACAAGTCCCCTTCTTTAAATATCTCCTAGCGACCAGTATTAAAATCCAGAGTTCATTTTGGCAGAGAATATATAAACTTAAACATAAGGACTAATTTTAAAATGAGAAAAATAAATGTCTGGTATAAAGTGTTTTTCCAGAAGCACTTGAACACCTGCCAAATATTGAGTGACAATCTCCCAAGGATCTCTTGCTTTTCTGCATGTCTTGCAAGTGGAGGCACTGGTCATCTTTGTTCTGAACTACCTTTGCAAGGATGTTTTCATAACAAACATCCTAGGAAGATAGGGACAGTGTCTACTTTCAGAATAAAGGGCAGGCTTATTTACTGTCCAGTTATAATAAAAATAATGGCTCCCTCCAGGGTAAAGATCAGGTAAGCTTACTACTCATTCTACAAAATTGAGTTCCCTAAATTTGGCTCTCCTACCTTATAACACAACTTTCTGTGTATGTAGATGTTACCTGGCCTTCTCCACATAGCACTGTAAAAACTTAGACTGGAGAAACCAACGTAAAAGCTGATAATCTACCATGATTGTTGTGTGTAATGAAGTCCTTTGTCTAGGATTCAGGAGTCTTGTGTTTTCTGCTGGTATTCTTGACACTGGGGCAGGCTAATATCTTACAAGGAGTGAAACCGAGTTTCAAAGACATGTTAGAATACTTCAGGATCCATTCACTGGGAATCTTTTCCAGAAAACAAAGTTTGCAGATCTTGTTTTGGGCCCCTGATTTCAGGGAAGAAGGAAATAAAGAAGGAGATGGATACCAGGGAAAAAGTCAGAAATGAGGTCAAGCTTTTCTGTGATGAATGATTCTGGAAAAAATAAAAATAAACAAGAGAGGGATTCTCTTGTCCCCTCCTGGTGTGAGCCGGGAGCTCTGTCCTCTTACTTTATCTCTAAATAAAAGCCTCTGCCTTGCTCTCCTAAAAAATAATATAAATAAATAAATAAAAATAAATAAAATAAACAAGAGGAAAATAATGAGAGAGATAGCAAAATACAAGACAAAAGGCAGTACCTGAGTAAAATGCCAAAGCTCTTTCCCAGTGACTCAAGTAAATTTACCTTGGAAAATGATAGTTGCTGTAGAAATAATTTCCTTAAGTGTTTTGGAATATTGTTGATATTACAGCATTAAGTCAATAGCTTGAGAAACAGTTTTCAAAATAAATATGATTCAAGAAATTGTCAGTTTCTTGGCATCTAGAAACCAATATGGTGAATGTGACAACTTAATGAGATTTTCAAATAGGAAAGTACTTCACTCCACTCAAAAAATTATCAAAATTTTTCAGAAAATGGTGAATCAAGGCTTTCAGTTTTATTCATAATAATATCACATTTTAGTCAGAAGTTAAGCTTTGGTGGACTATATGACCTCTTTGTTTGATCATTTTGTATACCAACATGAACAGAAATAAGAAAGGAAAATTCCTAAAATGAAGCTAGAAAGAAGCAATCGAAGAAAAGAGGGAAAGAAACACCAAAGGAGAATAAAAACAAATAATAAAATGGGCTATGAACTTGTGAAAAGACTTCCTTTTAGTTTTTTATCTTCCTTAGTTGTATTTTTTCTTTTATTCCACCACATTTGGGTGAGTTATAGTTCTTTTTTTTTTTTCCATTACTTTCAGTTACTTCACTTACTTTCATGACATTACTGTCTTTCATCCAGAATAAATATAGAAATGTTTGGATTACCACTGAAAATATGTAAGAATCCCAAATTCATTAAACAAACAAAAAACATGTAATAAAAAAGCAAATCCTGTGTAGCTATGCTTACATTGTATGGTAATGGGCTTCACCAAAAGTCACAACTTCATCTGCTTTAAATACTGAATTTTAGTAAAGGAAGTATGGTTTCAATCAATCATTCCTATGAAGATATAAATTAATTTTCTGAAGTCATTAAACTTTGTTTCTGTTTTCAGAGTACGTAACCTAGAAGAGATTAAGAGTTCACCAGTGAAAGACACAGGCCACCTAGAATTTGGTGGACTGGAGGAGATTTTGAAATGTTAGTAGGAGAGGAAAGTGGCTGGATTGTTGGATTTGTATGAGGTGCACAGCTACGTGAGGCCCTGGGTGACATAAAGCTATTCAGTGCTTGGCAGTGCTGGTAGAGTAATATCACCTATGTGGTCAGGAAAAGACTAGGAAAATGCCTAACTGGAAATTTCACAATTTTGTTTAATTCCAGTTCCAACATCATCATTTCTGTCTTTTCATCTAAATTTCCCTCTATTTGTTATAGAACTAGGGAGTCAAGGGCTATTCAAATGCCAGGAATTTTGGGGTATTGGTTACAAACCTCTGAAACCATCTCTGGCTGCTTTGAGCAAAAGGTGACTAGACAGAAGGATTCAGAATTAAAAGAAAATTTAATATTAAGTCATCAAATTTGCTCTGAAGGATGGAAAATAGAATAACAAGGGCATCTAGCTAGAATAGTAGGAGCCCTGTACAAAAGCTGAGCCAAAATATCTATGCTTGTTTTCACTTTTGGGTTACTCAATCAAGATTCATATTTCCAGGAAAGAGGCTCTGATTATCAAGTTTGTCATGTTGGCTATACCAAAGCATAGGATTAGGATCTGGTTCTTTGAGCTTCCATAGTGGGGACTCAGGAATGTGCACATGGCCTCACACTAAGGGTACTCACACTAGAGGAAAGGAGTACCTCCAAAAGGAATTTGGAGAGCTATTTAGAAGTAGAATTTTGAGAATTTATATACTCTAAATTCTACTTAACCATGGATGGAAAGTCTCTAGTTAACTGTTTGATAAATTAAATAATCAGTAGCTTGATAATATGTGAATCATTTATAATTGATGCATTGTAGCAAGTCAGGATGCATAGTCTATGGCTAGAATTACATTCATTGATAAAAGGGGATAACTAGCACCTAAGAGAGTTTTAGTGTAGATAACACACATCTACATGTTATTTATAATCTGGTAATCATATTTGTATTTATTTACTTCTTTGTTTCTTGGCTTCCACTTTATAATATGAACAGCAATCTTTTTTGTCTTAATTTTAACACACAGCATGGTGTTTAGAGATGTATGTGCTGGATACAGAGGTTGATGTATCTCCCCAGATAGGTAAGAAATGAATATGTCCCCTGAATTTCATTTTCTGAATTTTTCTCATATTATACAATAATATTTGCATTATACTTAACTTGGTTAAGTTGAAATTTGAAGTGTCATACATATTTTTCCAAATTTCTGGCTTTTGATCTCATAAAAAACATCACTCAGGAAGTGCTTTGGGTTGAAAAAATGTGGCTTCTTCTCAAATCTGTGAACAGAATCACAATAGTATTTATATATTGAATTCACCATGGAAGAAATTTTTATCCTTATAAATGGAAGAGTAATTAGTGTGGGATGGGTTTTCTCCAAACTCCAAAAAGTTAGTGTAAACTCCAAGTAATTAATGTAAGATGGATTTTCTCCAAACTCCTACCAGGAGAGACATACCAGGTTTGTCACAAGAAAGGCCTTCTATTTTAACAATCAGGATTATTTCACTCAAAGAATCCTGCATAATATAAATAAAAAGTTATGTGACAATCAGTGATTTTCTAATAATCTTGAGGAAGTTACTTAGATTTTTCTCTGCAGTATTCAATTAATAAACCTGAATCTGCATTTTGCAAACTAAATGACACTCTGTAAAATGTTACCGGGTAAAGGGGAAAAAGAAATCTGTGATCAAATATATTAGGTAGGTATTGGTTAAAGACATCAAAGCTTTTTTTTCCCAACTGCTGGAGCTTTCAGAGCCTTTAACTCACTAATCTACTTTACAAATTTTCAGGAGAAAAGTTATACAATGTAGTATTTCCAAAGCACATTTGATAAAGGAACCTTCTTTTTTTGACCTAGCAATTACACTCTGTGAAATTTCTGGGAAATAACAGGAAAAATAATTAGGAAGAGGTCTTGTTGGTGTATCTTAGATTTTTTAAAAAACAATTTTGTTTGCTGTCATTATTATATACTCTTGCCTTCTGTTGCTACAAGTTCAACACAGACTTCTTCTTTGATGGTGACGTCCAGGCCTTTCAATGGTTTATGCTGTCATTTCCAGGTACAAATAAATTTCCACTGGCTGTTCTGATATAAAAATGATGAATCTCCAGTGGAAAAAGTTTTATTTAACAAGTTGAGTGTTATGAAGACACAGAATACTCATTGGCTGTGTTATAATCCAAAAGTGTTGTACACTGTAGAGCAAGAGCTTTTAGAATTTGTAAGGCATGATATAGAACTTTACCTTTTAAGGATCTACTGTAGAATATAGACTATATTATCTCATAGATGAGAGAAATTATAATTCAAATGGTAATAAAAATAAATCAATAATTGGTCAATAGAGTTAAACTATGCAGATAGATCCAACCAATACATTACTGTTGAATGAATGAATAAACACATGAATAAATTAAGAGGGAAAATACTGAGATCATAGTTCCTGAGAACAGAAGGTCAAAAAATGTATATTTATTACAAAATTGCTTCTTATAGAAACTTAATGACCCTGTACTCATATTAGATCCCTTTAGTATTCAGAAGAATATTCTGGCTATAATAGTATAATGGCAATAGAATTTTATATATTATCATAGCAGTAAAATTATTCTATACTATATTTATGTAATACAGCAAAAAATACCATATTGTATAAATAAAGGAGTAGATTATAGGCTATTCATCCACTTTATAGAATATTCTTTAACTTTTAAAACAAAGCATTTTGGCAAATAACACAGAGGTGATACTGATCCTTCTCATAGAAATAATATCCATAAACTCACATAATAGGAAACACTGTACAGAGATCATACTTAGAAAAAATTCTGTGCCTACAAGATTCACCTGGGCTGCCAACATGCTAAATTTTATTCCCTTAGGGAATTCAGACATTCCACAAATCGTGAGTTAGTTCATTTCTTTAAATGTGGAATTTTCCAATCTTTTGAAATTGGGAAATCTTGATAAAACAAAGAGGCTAAGAACATACATGTCTAGGCTGACTAGTAGGCCCCTAGTATTTCCCTCTTTACACACACACACAAATTCCTTAATTTATACATATATTGCCCTGGCTGGCGGGGAGTTCAGCAAGGGCTCGAGGGGAAGTTAACCTGGATGAGAGACAAACCAGACACAAAGAAGGAGACCAAGTCGAAAGTCTGATCAAGGTCTCAAAGTTTATTCTTACAAGGTAGATTATATAGGAGCTAGGAGGGGGAAACAGCCCCAGTTGAAGTGAAAAGGATTATCTAGGTTGCTAGGATACCTAACTGAAGAATGTTCTCTGGAAAAGATCATGGGTGGGGGTTACTGAGAAAAGACAATGTTTTACTAAGGAGGAGATGTTATCACGGCAGCTGCTTAATCTCTATCCCAGCGGTCTAATCGCAAACTGGGTCAATTGATCTTTCGTAAACGGGGCAGGCTTGAGAAACTAGAGGCCTAGGCGAAAAGGGCGAGACCATTGTTTCAATGGCCTGCGGCTCCCGACAATATATAACTTTATAATATATATTATATATAAATCATATAAAATATATATTAATCATGTTTATATAATCACCTCCTATAAGTAAATTATCTTTTATATAAAGTTACCTTTTACACACAAATTACCTTTTAGAAAAGCAATCTAGCAATAACTGAACAGGTTCTTCTAATCTAATCCAGATGTTTTCCTTCTGTTCATAGCCTTTTCCCAAAGCAGCAGTGGCAGAGACTTTATCAACTTTTTGGATTTTTGGTAAGGTGAAGACCATATGGTTAGCACATACTCTGGAAAGAGAAAGTAGAAAAGTTAATCTTGACATTGGGTATTACTGTGCACATTATACTGAATTAAAAGAAAACAGTTTAGCCTCTAAATTTTGGTGTTATAAGTAAGTGGTCTGAAAGAACCAGAGCAATGAGGGGGAGGGTTTAAAATCATTAGCAAAAACATGGATATATACCTGTGCCTGAGTCCAGTTCAGTCTATGACTAAAGTAGGCAACAACTGGGCAAGTAATGCATTGAATCAAAAGGGCACACAGAACCATTGTGAGGAAAACCAGAAGCTCCGTTGAGAAGCAATAACAGAAAAACCCAGAACACTTTTCAAAAACCTATGGAAAAATAAAAGCATTCAGTAAGAGATAAAAAATTAACTACATATTTGAACACATGAATTTAACATACCAATTCTAAGTTAAGTCATACTGTTTTATTTGTTACTCAATTTTCTGTTCAAGGTAATTGAGGGAGCGAGTCAGGGGCAATCTTAGGAAGAAAGGACAATCTAAATCCTCCATTATGCTACGACAAAGATAGAACAGGCATTAAATTCAGAAAGGGAATATTGCACTAGTGTCTAGACATTATATGGAATATTGGGATCAAAAATTGGAACTAAGGAAAAGAGAGAGCTATGCAATTACATGGAATACTATGGATGTACAAATAATACTTTCAAGTTGGTGGTTTGGACACACTTGATACAGCATCACCTTCTTCTATATTAGGCAGCGAAAGTTTTACATCTTGCTTCCTTTATCTTCCCAAGTTTCCACTTTGTTGACTACATGGCACCTGGTGGTTTATGTCCAAGCACCTTAATATTAAATATTTACATATGGAATGAAACCAACATTATCTTTACAACCAGTTCTCACAATACCGTCCTTAACATAACCTACGCTGCATTCAACTGGCCTATTGCTAATTTACAAATTTAACTTAAGTTTTCTCACCTCCCTGCCTTTGTGACTCTCTTTCCCAAACTACTGAAATATACTTATCTTTATGTGAAAGAGTAATGTAATGAAAAAACAATGAGATCTAAAATAAAATAGATTTCAATTCAGCATCAAACTCCATGTACTGGCATAGTCAGGCAAGACAGTCCTTCCTAAAAACATGTTTAGTTTTGTTCAGTTTTGTAAAATCATAGCAAAATCTTGACTGGTACAGTTCGTGTTGAAGTGGTGTCAAACTTTCTGAAAAATGATGTTAAGAAAATGTTTACAGACTAGTTTGTTTTTGGTGTCTATTGGGTACCTTGAGACTAGGGCATGGGAGCCTTCAATCTAGCTAATATGACAGAATGTGAGTAACTGATTTTAGAAGAGACAAACTATAGCATATGTCAGGAGATTGGGTTCAAGAAGAATGATGTCTTATAACTCTTTGTATTTGGCAAGAATTTAGCTAATGGACATTACAGGTGGTTATATAATTTGGTTTCAGAGGGTTTTTTGTTTTTTGCTTTTCTTTCCCGTGTACTTTAGTTACTTCTGACATCATTAAGTGACAAGGGAATTCTCACAAGTTCAACAGCCTTGTGTGAATTCTATCTGAGAAGTGAAGGAAATGTGTTCATGCTTGAAAGAAAATAATATAATAAAAAGATTTCAACATGAAAAGGCTTTGATACCATCACCAGCTTTGATATCAGGAACAATAGTTCAGATAAGAGTTATAAACTGTTCAAGAAAAATCTTCAGCAACATTCTGGATAGGTCTCCATTTCCTGTGATCACACAGAATGTGATTTTATCAAGTCTCATTAAGATATTCTCAGAAAATAATAGACTATGAAAAAGAGAAAACTCACTATAGATTTGGGGGAGGTAGATTTTATAAATTTTATCTGCTTTACCTGAGACACGGTGATGGGCATGATGATGACTCCAAAGTTTGTTATAAAAATGAAGGGAAATAAAATCTGTGAAAGACCTAGGAGTGTATCTGGAATGCTGAGGTGCTCAATAACTTTAAGTTCATTATTCCTCACTCTTTCTGTCCCCTCAGAACGCTGTTCTCATCTACAAAACCCTCCCTGCTTGCTTCATTCAGAAGTAATATCTGCTCACTTTAAACCTCTGTAGTAAATTGGGCTTCCATCAGGGTATTTAAAGTATTGTAGCATTATCATGTCTATCATAATGAATTTCACCTTCCCTCTTTCCTTCCTTCCTTCTTCCTTCTCTCTCTCTGAAAGGTTAAACATTATTATTCATTCTGGTGACCCTCAGGGTGAGTGCCAACTAATAGTGATGCAATATTTCAAAAGAAATATGGGAATAAATATATTAACATGGAAGTTCTTAGATTAAGATATACTCTGATTTTGTGTCTCAGAGATAGCAACCCACCCATAATTAGGGACCTGAGCTTATAGGTCTGAAGCAAACATGATAATATTATGCAAATATAGGGACCAAGGTCAGGCTGCCACTTTGGCATATTGATTATTCTGAACTAAAATGGCTAGAGATAAAACAGAAGCCAAGAGGGATATTCTGACCCACTTCTATCCCTCTCTTCTTGAAACCAGGAAATAAATTTCCCATGGAAAATGTGCCCTCCCTGAAGCAGGAGGTAGAGAGACAGCCTTACTGTCAGAGACAGGGAATCGAGGGCCAAAGAAGCCCACATAAACAAAGCGCTTACTAATTTACTACTCAAGTCCAAATGCTGCTTAGAATTCCTTACCAATGGAAGCTCCCAAACCTGTTTTCTTTGTCCCATCAATCCCTAACAGATGTTATGTTTCTTTGTCTAAAATGAATAAAAACTGCCTGCCTTGGTCATTACTTTGGGTCTCAGTTTCATTACTGGGCCTCTGTTCACACATAATTAAACTTTGGTTTTTTTCTTCTGTTAATTGTCAATTTGATTCTTAGACCAGCTAGAAGAACATTGAAGGGTAGAGAAAAATTCTTCCTTCCTAACACAAACAATAGCTATGCATATGTTTTTGTCCCTCCAGTGCATATCTTTCCTATTAACCAGAACCATTCAAACATTCAATTATTTAATGATGAGCAATCTGAAGCTTGGTATGTGTGTTAAATAATGAAGAAAGAAAGCAAGAAACTAATGTTAGAAGAGATGCAAAGAATATAGGAAGAGAAATAATCCCTAGTGACCTTTTAAAGCTCGAGACAGCTCTATATGAGAACCATTTAAGTATGTTATAGAAAGTTGAACTACACAAAAGGACCCAATTGATGATATAATTACAATCTGAATTGAATTCTTGGCCAAAAAATTTGCCACTTAAAATTCGGTTTTAAATGATGTTCATATGGCATGTTAATAGAGATAGTCCTTTAGTAGATTTATCTAAAACATTCCAAATGTATGAACTTAATCCTAAAATTTGGAAATAACAAAATAAAAGTGGTAATCTTCAAAGTAACAGTCCATGTGACCAAATCTATTCTTTTAGAAAACATTGTTTACACTGATGTTAAATAGACCTAATTTTACAAAAAATACTTTGTTACCTGAAATCATACATAAATCAGTAACAGAGTTACATTTATCACTTAACAAATGGCTTCCATGTGGGGTGCACCTGATCCTCACAAGGAGCCTTTCACAGCTTTCTCCCCCCCCGATCATTTTACCATTCTTATCCCCTTTAGCTTGCTTTGCTCCTTTTTTTCTTTTTTCTTTTCTTTTTTGACAGTCTGTGCCATCTTCTAACAATGTATAATTTTTACTATGTCTATTGAAAGTTTATCTTCTACTTACATTCCTCCAGAAGGTACCACAAGTCAGACCTCTTTGACAGTGCTGTTCACTAACCCTAAGTACCTAAAAAAGTGCCTGACTTCCAGTATTTGTCCAAAAAATAGAATTTCAAGAGTTAAAAGAAATGAAGTGTGATTACCAAGTAGTAATTTATAGATTTTTAAATAATGCAAAGGTTATTATGCATTATAATGATATGTTTTACTTTATAGGGCTATTCTTATTGTAAGTCATCCAATTTCTTTTTCTTTTTCTGACTTCTGCTACTTTCACCAATTTAAAGTTAGTGTTTGGAAGTGAACAAATTCAGGAGTACATGTATTGCTTTATGATCTCTAAACATGTTAAGGCTATGGATATTTCATTATAAAATTATATAAGTTTTGTAAAAAAAGGGAGGTTAAAATACAGATAAATGATGAAAATAGTTCATTTTGGGCATATCATCATTCATGAATTTGAAATAATAAAAAGGGTTAAAATGATATATTAGGAAACTAAGATGTCACAGATAAAGTGCTCAGAAAATAAACATAAATGCACTTCCTAGAAATGTTCTGAACTCACTGGCAATTATTTAAAGGTAGACTGAGAACCAGGAAATTCTTTGCTAGGCTTATTTTAGCTAGTGACACAGGTCTCCAGTGTCAGTATTATTTTTCAGTCAAAATTAATGTGTAAATGTACAAAGAGTAAACTATCCTTTGAATCCATAACAGATTAATTATATCTTAATCTAGATGAAGAATACAATTACCTCATTGTGTTCTTTAAGTTTGGGACGTCAAATTATGGGAGAGGAAAGGACTAGAAAATTACCAAATCAAATCATATTATTTAATAGAATTCAATTCTGATTTGCTAATAATGATACACCAATTCTCACAGTTAAAATTATAACTCAGCCAACTTTATTAGTGCTTATCCTTCTCAGGATTTGAGGCCAGAAATAAAAATACTTTAGTATTTAGAAAAGAAAGAGGCACAGAAAAATGATCATCATAATAGTATTGTAATGCCCAGTTATATGAATAGAGGCATGGATTAATTCAAGTCAATGAAAAAAATTATTTGATTTCCATTTCAAAAATGTAATTCTAAAGTGATATTTATATATAACATTCATAACACAAATATGATTGTAAATTTGGTTGAAATTTCTTATTAGCCACTATAATTCATACCTAACCTATATGGAACTGCAAACGGTTGACATGGAATCACAGCAGCTATTAAGGACCCTGGCAATCTCATCAGAAACCAGTTTCACCAGGTTTTTGCTTTTGCACTTCATTCTTCCATTTTAACATGTATTTTTGTCCTGATCTCACTGTGTGGCTCATGGGGCTCAGGCCTGTGTTTTCCCTTTCTTGACCCTGACCAGATGAGATCTGTGCTGTGCCTCATTCCCCCAGCCACCTGGTGAGCCCAGATCACCCTGGATCCCTCCAGCTCTCATCCTTAAATTCTGCTTTTAGAGTCAGTCACCTGTTTGCAGATTAGGATTTGGTTTTGTCAGTAGCTAAGTGGTGATGACATTCCTAAACAGGCTTCTCTAGGCCTCTGTGCCCAAGCTCAAAAATATGAACAATGAGAGTAAAAGGGATTCAGTATGTGAGAGGATGTAGAAGTTTAAAGGAACATCAAGAATAGAAGTTGCAGGAGTAAGAAAGAAGGAGGGGAAACAGAGAAGATAAAATTTGAGTGTCCAGCTTACTCATCACACTTTACAGTATCTGACAGTGGTAACTGGTGCCTCAAAGGCTGAATATTTTGTTTGTCCGAAAACATTCAAATGTTTGTGACATTAAAAAATTTCATATGTAATTCAGTAATTAAAGCCTTCCTTGATAGATCCAACAGGGCCTGGATTCTTACAGGGCTATATTGGCAGGGGTTGAGTTGTGAGTATGTGCTTTATACAGATTACGCTTCCATTTAACACATTTACCACTGCACCCTTTTAACTTATACTTACCCTGCATCATTCATTGCCTTTGCTGTTAAATGCCTGGCCCCATAAGAATTTGATTCTGCACAAAACCCAACCACGAAAGTAACATTTACCCATCCATTCAAAAATACTTGTTAATAATCTAGAGTGCACAAAATATTGTACTAGCTGATACAGATTATACAAAGATATCCTAAAATAGGGACCTTGTCTTTAGGTAAGCTGGAGTGTAGAAAGAAGATAGATGAGCACAACATCAACTGTAATAAAAGTAGAAAAAGATTAGCATCCCAAGAGATGTTACCACTACATAGAAAATAATGTATTTCCAGTTAGAATATTCAGGAAAGCTTGATGAATAGGGTAGGATCAGAAGAGGAAATTGATAGGTGCTTAGATGGGCAGTTACATAAATATTTACAGAATTATGTTGAGGGGGTAAATCTTACTATCTCTCTATAAAACTGTCAGTATTAGGCATTAAATTAAAGTAATTTAGGGTTTTTTAAATGATGTGTATATCTTACATTTATATCATATGTATATAACCTATGTGTGTGTATTTTATTTATGACATATTTGTGTGATTTATACATAGAGATATTGATATTGATCACTTATCTTCATGCATACATATAAAGTCATTCAGAAATTTATTAGGGAAATCTCCAAGATTTTTAATAATTATATTGTATCCTCTCTTGTGCACTTAAAAAAAGCCTTAGATTGTCTATTATAGTAATAATGACTGTTTATCAAATAGTTATGAAGTTTCAAATACATAAATTATGCTTTTTAAACCTTATAAACACCGTGTGAAATTATTTTTAGTTTACAAACATGGAACCTGAGTCTAAGAGAAGTTAAACAATTTGTCCATGGAAGTACTGAAGGGGCGAAATGAGGATCTGAACCCAAATAGGCAGCCCCAGAGCTACCACTGCAAAGACCCATAATGACTGCATTGCAATAGCAGCTTTATATCAGTGGAAAAAGAGAAAAGATTCAAAGGGCCATCACAACTTCACTAATCAAAGACACATACTTGTCTCATCTGGTTTATTATTTTCTCTTGAGCCTTCTTCCTAGAAATGAGGACCACCACCACCCCACCCCCTGAATTCCCAGTGGTTGTGCTGAAATACATGTAACAGCTTGAAATGTTCTGGGACCTACCTGCCAAACGTGCAGCTTGTTAAATAAATGAGGACTTAAGGAAGAAAATAATGTGTTATACTAATCAGTAGGATTAGCAAAACTGTGTCCTTTATGACACTATTCTTAACAATGAATATCACCAGGAACCAGAAGTCTAGGCCAACGTGTGATCTCTGATTCATCACTTTTCAGTAACTCCTGATTTAAATAAATACAACTTCCATCAAATCTACCCTTTTAGCCTCTTGCAAATCAGGCTTGTCCCCAGTCCCTTCAAATAAATCTTCACACCATCTTCATCGCTCTCCATTTGCTGGAATAAACTCTTGATTGGGCTTGACTTTTTCTTACTGCAGCTTCAGTGATGTTTCTAAAGCTTCAAGGTGAAAATGTCACTCTCTCGCCTAAACCCCTAAGCATTCCTCATCTCTAAGACTGGTCAGGTGCCTATCCTTATCACAACACTTATCTCACTATATTGTTCATTTACGTGTTTTTTTCCAGGACTGTAAGCTCCTGAAAGGAAGGAACTGCAGGTGCCTGACATTCTCAGCAGTAAACAATTGTTGAATGAGCACATGAACAAAAGATACAAGTTAACAAATATGGTATTTAAAACATCACATGGAATTCTTTAAAAGAGACACAGAAATACATTACCAAGCTAGACTGATTTTTAAGATTCCATTTATTACATGCTCTAAAGATTACTCCAAGGAGCTGAATTTGTTTTTTATGAAATACTTTATAGTCTTCATTGTATCCCAGTTGGAAAAGGATGAGTAAGGTTACCTCTGACCATAAGTGGAAAATGATGCAAAATAAAGGACAGTGTCTTTAGCATAACTGGAGCCAAGTTCTAATTTGAGATTCATTTTTATTGAATTTTACTTGGAAACAAGCCATGTTCTATCCTTTGATTTTCTTACATATAGCAGGTGCTCAATTAAAAAAAAATTGAGCATACATAATTGAACATACTATAATGATGTGATATATTTTAAACATATAAAAATATACATATTATATTTCTTTTAATTCAATTAAATTAACATTTTTTGAATATTTACAGATGGGTCTTGGCCCTTGGGTTTTGAAATACTTTATATTAAGGTAGGATCCCTTAATAAGGGATATGATTAGTCATTTCTTGGTGATATTAAAGAAGAATACTACACATACAAATGATAGGCCTAGAAGCCATTTATAGTTCTTCCTGAGACTGACATTTTGTGACTCAGCCTATATATACATTGTATTCTTTCAATAAAGCTGTGGGGAAACTTTTCTTAGAATCATCCACATTGTAGCAAATTCTTATGTACTATACATTACAGCAGAGCAGAGTAATTCTCTTCAAATGAACATTCTAATGTAGATGCATAGCATTCCTCCTTAACAGTTTTTCCTGCCTGGTTTCCACGTACTTGTATACATGAAGAGATCTGTAAACAGTTTGGAGATATGTTCCAACAATACTTGCATAATTCTTCCTATTTTATGATAAACAATTACAAGTAAGGTTACTTACCTGTGTGGGATGTGATCTTATGGCTGGTGATCTTAAATTGCCATTGACAAGTATGTCTCCAGACAGAAGGAAATAGACCTTGGAAACCATAAATCTGCTGTAGGAGGAATCCTGCAGTTCCAAGCAGGACTCATTCTATTTAAACTCAGAGGGCTCACATTCTAGCATTACTCAAAATAAATAACTTAGTGGCCTAAGTATGTATTTAAGTAAGTTAGACTGATTCAAACAGAAAATGAATTAGGAATGGAAGAGAGTAGTCAAGACAGAAAAAATACTGTATTTAAGCATCAAGCAGGAAGGGTTGAATTATCTCTAAGAATTTCTCCCAACAAAAAATATTCAAATTCTAATTCTAAATAATAAAATTAGATTTTAATTGGTCTATGAAATCTTATATTATAAAGTCTCTAAAGTATTTGATTCATCTTCTTGTATTAATATGAGAATTTACCTAAAGGAAGGGTATTTTCTTTTGTTAAGTTTAAGCTTCTGTAACTCTGGGGGAAAATCCCAGGGCAAAATACCTTTGAAACCGAAATCAGTCAAAGGTAGAAATAAAGTGGGAGAAACATGTTTATTTCTTATAAGCCCTTGTCCAGCATCTCTCTCCACCTGGCTGAAGAAAAACAGGCCCCACCCAACCTCTCCGGTCCAGATATGCCCTCCCTTGCCCTCGTAATTACCCATTGATGTGAAGATGGACTACTTCTCTCCACCCCTTGGAAACACCTATTGATATGGAGATGCACTAAAGCCAGGCAAGAGATTGTGGAAATATTGCAATTTTACCCACAGCTTCCTTTTCCCTCTCTAGTTTCTGTGGAATTCTCCAAGGAAATGGTTAATGAATTCTGGAAAATTTCTTATGTTTTGGTTTGTTTTTTCAAGTCTGTTCTTGTTGGAAATTTGTCTGTATAGGATAACAACCACTTGCTTTATCCCTTTCCTAAGTTGGTAACCAAGCTTCTAATTAGAAAATATTCTTCAAGTATTGCCTGCATGTATGGATATGTGTGAATGAGGTTGTTGGCTATTTTTTGATTTGTGGATAGGATTTTGTATTTGCTCTTTAAATTATGAGTACCATTGTAAAAACTTAGCCTGGCTGCAAACACTTACAGAAGACACTTACAGAAAACACTTGAACTCCAGCCACTTGACCATTCCAATCTGTATGTTTTCTCATATATTCAACCCCATTTAACTTTGCATTTCCTCTTATCTACCCCATCTCTCATGTCTTTCTTAAACTCCTGCTAATTGCTCTCTCATTTCTCTAAAAGTGGCCTTCAAGTTTTTTCCACATCTTAAAATCTTTTTCCTATGTCAAAATTTTCACTTGCTAGGTTTTTTTTGGAAAAATTATGTAATCCATTACACACAGTTTTAAATCAATATCAAATATTTTTTCACAAGTTGAAATAGCTGCATGAGATCTAATTTTGGCATACTATAAATATGATTTTAAAAAATGGCCACCTCTATCTTTTAAAGTATTCAAAGAAATTAAAATACTGTTGCAATTTGATACCTGCCATCACTTTTATGAAGTCATGAACAAGCTGTTCTTTAACTTTCAGAAAACTTTTCTCATTCATTTTCCTAACTACCTTACATAATTTTATTTCAATATCATATATTTAGATCCTGGAAGTCTTCTATTAATCATGCTTTCATGATTTCATTCATCATGCTTGATGATAAATATGAATACATTGAAATTTAGTGTTTAAAAATTTTTTTTCAAGAACTATAAATGCTTTTCTAAATATTAAAATGCACCATGAATTATTGTCACATATTTGATCAAAACAACACATATGTATTTACTTACTATGTTAATAATTATTGAAAAAATAAAAATTGTGTTGGAAATAGTTCTTTTAGTGATAATAGTAGTAATTTTTATGGTGCCTTTATGTTTAAAGGTGAATTTGCTGACACCTAAAGCTTCAATTGATCCTTTGCGCCCCAAAGTTAGTTTTCCCCATCTTGGAGAAATGAAGTATGGTTAAATTTGACTTAAATGAGGGGTATGCCTTTATTTTCCTTTAAGCAGATAGACCGTTATTGAGAAAGAGTAGATGAGAAAAGAATACCAGCATGGTACCTCAGGCATGTATTCTGAGTACAATATAGGGAAGAGTATGTTTGGAAGCTAAGCAACTGTAAATTGATTTCTTTGATCTTTCTGTGTCTCATAGACCTAATAGTATCTTCATGAGCATCTATGGACCTATAGATTTGAAGACTGGTACTCTATGCAATTATAATCTTACATTAAATATAACTTTTTTTTAGTGTAAACCTCTGATATGAATCCCTTCGAATACTTTTCATCAATATGCTCTGTTCAATAGTGTATCTACTCATCATTGTGAAAAGTTCTATTAGACATCCCTGGCCTGAATTATCCCAACAGCTAGACTACCGAAGCTTATGGAAGAAAACCACAAAATCATGCGCATTGATGCCATTAGATGTTTACATACTCCAAACCTACCTGTACCATGAATGTTGCCCACAAAAGTGCATACATTTCCTGTCTTCTGCTCTATTTCAAATGCTCTCTACTGGTGAGCGCCTGACTGAAGCAGATCTGCCCTCACCATTGCTGCCAGCAGTCCCGACACTTCATTTGTGCTTCCCTTTGCTCTTTCCCTCCCTTTTCAGTAGAACAATTGTCCTCCTTCCTCTTTCAAAGCAGGTCTTTCACTTATGCTGAGCATCACAACAGGAACTTTGCTCTATTAATATAATCTTCTTTAACTTTTTCAAACTTTCTGTCTCTAATAATTCCATTTAACATGTTGAATGCTCCCCTTCTGGAATAAACAATAAAAACTGTAGGTAAAATTGTAATATTTCCAGAATATCTTGCCTGGCTTTAGTGCTTCTGCATATCAATAGGTGTTCCTCAGGGGTGGATAAGGGTAGTTCATCTCCATATCAATGGATAATTACCTGCCTGAGGACTTATCTGAACCTGAGAAGTTAGGGGGAGGTCTTGTTTGCTTCTGCCAGAGTGGGAGGGAGAGACAGCCCTGCACTGCAGTTTGTAAGCAATAAATGTGGCTTTAAACTTTATTTCTTCATTTGACTGTTTTTGGTTTTAGAGATATTTTGTCCCAGGAGTTCATCTTCCCAGAGTTACAACACAAAGGCTTCTAGAACTCCACCTTCTACTGCTAGGTCTTCCTCAACAGTTTCTTGAAATAATGCCATGTACTTACTTTTTTACATCTGTACCTCATACTTACTCCCTAATAGCCTCTAATTTGTCTTTGACACCATCAGTTCCAGAAAACTGCCTCCTCTGGGGTCTCTAATGACCTCTTTCTGGCTGCTTCCCAATGGATACTCCTCAGGGTGTATCCTAGAAAACATCTCTGCAGCATTTGATATCAACAGTCCTATTTTCAAGGAATACTCTCTTCATATATTGTCCCTAATAAAACATCCTCCTGATTTTCATCTTATCATTTTGATTAATTTCACAGATTTCGTCTGAGCTAGTTTAGTAAGTATTTGCTATCCATGAGGGGTATTCAGTTCTTTGGAATGCCACTCCACATTTCAGTTATTTACCATTTTATGACTCCTCATCTTCTCAAGGCAGAAACCTTAAAATTTGCTTTTTGAGCCTGCCTTGCTACTACAGTGAGGCATGCAACCTAGGTTCTGCCCATCAGATTCAGTCTTAAGGGACTACAATTGGAAATTCAGTGAACATGAAGAAGTAGGCATCTGGAGCATTCACTTCTTGGTGAGTGTGATGGCTGAGGGCTCCAATTCTGTGCTAGCAGAGTGGCAGACTTGCTGATTTTGATTCTCCAGGATCATCTGTATGAACTGCAAGTCCTCAGGGGACAGCAGAACCTGCGTGAACTTCAGTATTTCTCTAGAAATGCCCCATCCCATCCATCATGGGCTCTACCATTGCTCCTGTCTGGTTCCAGGCCTGAATACCTGAACCAGATACTATAAACTACTGAAAATATTTCAGTAAATTCCTTTCCTGCTTAA
Organism: Manis pentadactyla; assembly: GCF_030020395.1. Classification (NCBI taxonomy): domain Eukaryota; kingdom Metazoa; phylum Chordata; class Mammalia; order Pholidota; family Manidae; genus Manis; species Manis pentadactyla. Next base: position 57,296,364 of record NC_080023.1, on the reverse strand, counting down.
ATACAGAATAGGTTTTTATGTTAGCCACTGAGAACAGTTATTGGTGCAGCTTTGATTTTTTTTCTTCCTTTCTTTTTCATTTTACATGCATTTCTTAAATGATCTGACTCACTCCTATGACTACAGTTATAATTTTTATTTTTAAAACACCTGAATCATAGGACTCACTCAGAACTGTCTTTATATTTTATATCTGTATATAAAGTGCATACTGTATTTTTCTGCTTACATTTATTCATTCAACATGTAAGAAGTGTGTGTTCCCCATAGGCCAACATCATATTAGGTTCTAGAAACCCAGAGATGAGTAAAAATCAGACCCAGTCTTGTCCTCATGAAATCTGAAGCTTTAGTGGATTGAGAGACACTATCACAGTCACATAAACATATGCAAAAATGCAACTTTGATAAATGCAGACAAGAAGAGGTGCATGGTGCTATGGATGCTTCGAAAGAGGCCAGACAGGTCAGAAAAAAGCTTATTTTCTGAGGAGCTGTTTTTCCAAGCTGCAGTCAATAGAATGAAAATGAGTTGAAATGGCTATGGAAGAGCATTTCTGGCAAAAATGACATGATATACCAAGCCTGGTGAAGGAGGATCAAGATATAGTCACAGAACTAAAGGGGCCTGGTGTTTGCTGGAGTGGAAGAGAATGAGGGATCTGGAGGGGAAAGGTGATATATTATCCTGGAAAGGTAGGAGCCAGGCCATTCAGGGATTTGTAGACCAATTTAAGGATCTGGTCTTAATCCTAAAAACAGAGGGGAGATTTGAAAGATTTAAGTAGGAATATGGTGGGAGATTACAAGATGAGATTTATGTAGTAAAAGCTCTCTCTGGCTCCAGAGTGGAGAATAGCATGCAGCAGGGGAAGAGAGAAGCAGGAAGACCAGTTAAGAACCTTTTCATGTTATTCAAATAAGAGGTGATAATGCTTAAATAAGAGGGTTGGTGGGGATGGAGAGAACTGGACAGAGCAAGAGGCTTTGGAAAGCAATGTATATTCTGAACTTTGTAGTAATTTGGATATGGAGGGGAAGGGAAATAATGCCAGCATGGGTATTAGTTCCTTACACTGAAATAGACAACTCGGAGGAGGATATCAGGGAAGTCGTACAGGCATCTCAAACTTGCTATATCTAAAAGAATATATCATATATCACCTTCTGCCCAGGCCTAGTTCTTGTTTCCCTAGATCATTCCCTCAGTTGCTCAGTCCAGACACCTGCACACCATCTTTGACGACTGTGGATAAAATGAGAGTTCCTGTGGCCAAGATTCTCACCTGGCCCTGGTTGACTAGCTCACTGCACACCTGTAGGCAATACATAGCTGTTGACTCTATAAAAAGAGCTCCTCCCAGTGCTCTGGGCACGACATGGTGGCAGGGCTGCAAGGCTGCAGGAGAGCAGAGCAGAGGCTGGAGTGGTGGCACCGCTGAGGACAGAGCCCAGAGGATGGCTGTGTAGGATGACTGTGCAGAGAGGCCCAGAGGACAGCTGTGCGGGATGGCTGTGCGGACAGAGGGCCCCAGAGGAAAGCTGTGTGGGCTGAGAGGCCCAGAGCAGAGACCGGCTTGCTGCATGCAGACTCACTCTGAGTGAACGGGATTTTAGTGATTGACCTGCCACCTGGAAATAAAGTGGGTATAACCCTTTCACCCCAAGAACGTTTTGCTGTCATTTTCTTTGATCTCACTGAATCCATAGTGAACTTGCCTGGGGCTGAAACCCATTGGCAAGACAACGACTCCTTCTCTTTCCCCAATAACCACTCTAGCATCACAAGTTTTTGACTCAACCTACCAAATGTCCCATTTCTGGGGAAGCCACCTTCATCCTATTGGAACAATCTGGTCTCTTCACTCCTTTTACAGACCTGATATTGTTCCTATCTAATCGATGTTCCATACTTTAGCCTGAGCAATCTTAAAAATGCATAGCTGATCATGGCATCTCTCTTATTCAACTCATTTTTTTCCCATTGATTCTCAATTGATTATAGAATAATAGTCAGTCACCTAATCTCACCTACAAATCCCTCATGATCCAAGCATTGCTGACTTGTTTAGCCTCACTTCTCACTACCCTCCATCTCCACTGTTTTCTCAAGGATACAGCCACCTCAAACATCTTTCAGTTTCAGAATGCACGAGGCTTACTCCTCCATCCCTGCACCTTATTTCCTTCATCTAGATATTCCCATTTTATATTACTCTACTCTACCCCTGTTCTTCCAGGCCTGCCTCTGCTTTGTCACTGCGTCCCCTCCACTGTTTGTTAAGTGACCCTTCTCTGAGGTCTTTTGGACAGTGTTTAATTTCCAAATGATCAGCATTGTATCCTATCAGTACAATATTTTAATTGTTTATATTTTTGTCTTCCCCCTCAACTGTGAATTCTTTGAGGGGAAGGATAGACATTGCTGTATCATCAACAACTTGCGGTACTTGAAATGTACTTGGTCATAAATTGGTAGTTTTTAATTGAATTGAAATTGATTTAGCTATTCATCCCTAACCCCATAACCTTGACATAAATTCAAATAATCAAATAAGGACATGCAATAGGTAATAAATTTCTTTGTATATTTTGATGTCTAGTACCTAATAATATTAAATATCCAGGACCTGATCCATTGATGATAGAAATGTCTAGACAAATGAAATGAATAATGCTTATTTTCAGCAAAGATAAAATAATTCATATGATAAACTCATATACTGAATTGTAGAAAAAAAGTTTTGAGTACCACAAGAGCTTTATTTTGCACAATCAATATGAGATATTTGGGATTTGTCCTAGTGAGGAAAGCAGGGCTTTTTCTCTCACACCTGTTACTGACAAGTAAGTTAACACAATTGCAAACTATTAAAAAATATTTTTTAACTGTAATATTTTTAGCTGAAGTATTTTATTATGATCTTTAATGACTGACAGGTTATATTTCAGGATATTTTAATATACCTAAGTCTGGTTACTATTATTTCAATCCAGATAGAGAATCCCTGCCCACCTAAATAAAAAATATAATTTATTGCAGGCCCTATTTAGTTTTTGTTTTTACTTTAAATTTAGTCATCTAAGCAAATTATGTTGCTCCCTGATGCCACCTAGTGATCAAAGGTGATATTTCCCTTCTAAAAAGAAAAGAAACCAGAGTAAAATAGATCTACTGTCTCTTCTCAAATCTACCGTGTAGAGAGGGGATTAAGTCTCCACTGGTGGTGGGTGTAAATTTTGGTGCAGCTGAGAGGGTGAAGGGGGATTAGGTGGTGATTTGTAACTTCCTTTAGTCCATTCATTTAACACTCTTTGGCCCCTACAACTCTTCCCCAGACACAAAATCCAAATATTTTCACTTGGAATGGTAAAAAAAAAAACAGTCTAGAAAGCAAAAAGTTGAACTTTCTTAAGATTTGGAGTATTTCTCACAAAGGTGTTGGAGTTAAAAGAAATACTGGACAAGGGTTCCTCTTGTCTTTCAATATTTGTTCTCAGCTGCTTCCTTTGAAAATCCTTAGGTTTTACCTCCTCCTACTGGAACTAATGTGAATATCACTTTTAACATCTCAAATTAAAGACATCAATTAGTTTTTCTTTGACTAATAGACCCCTCCTGTAAAACCACTGGATCTGGTATTTATTTTCTGTATAGTATTAAATTGATTACTTAAGTCTATAGTATTATGTAATTCTTATTAAATTATTAAATGTGGTAGTTAAATTCTTAATGTAGTAGCATAATACTCAGTAATCACTAAAGAAAGTAATCAAAACATTATGTTTTGGGTTTTTTCTTTGTAGTTATTATTGATTAGAGCCATATTTTGTCAAGACTGTCTCTATTTCATCTTTTTAAAAATATTTGCTGGAAGAAAAAGTGTTCAGAGCTGTCTCATCACTTTCATTGTATACATCATTTGTTCACATTTCCAGTATTGTTTATATGTGTGATATTTTTATCTTAGGCTATTTTCTTGCATCTCCTCAATTTTTATCTTTATTTCAAAGAAAAAAAAGTTGTTTTACTTTACTTTCCCTCTTTATTCATTCTTTCATTTTCTACTCTTGTTATTGAGTTCTGCATCTTTGAGTTTATTATGATATAGTATTTTTTCTAACTCTTAATTTGAATTATTATCTCTCTTTAAGTCTTTTAATTTTAGAACAGTCTTATATATATTAACAGAAAAATTGTGATGATAGTATATTTTTCATGTACCCTACACCAAATCTACCACTACTATTAGTAGAGAAATGTGTCATCTTATATTAGTATAGTGCACTTATTACAATGAATAAACCAGTATGATGCATTATTATTAACTTAAACCCACACTTGATTCAGATATCCTTAGTTTTTATTCATCTTTCTGTCTTTTTTTCCTGCTCCAAGATCCTGTCTAGAATAACAATTACAGTTAGTTCTTATGTCTCCTAGGCTTGTCTTGGCTGTGACAGGCTTTTTTCTTTTCTTTTTTTTATAATATTGATAATTGTCAGTTCTTTTGTAGAATGCCCTTCAATGAGAATGTGTCTGATGTTTTTCTCACCACTAAACTGGAGTCATAGGTTTTGATGAGGAAGAGCATATAGGTAAAGCACCGTTTTCATTTTAGCATATCAAGAGTATATACTCTGAACCTGATTTATCACTGCTGATGTTAATGATAATAAATATGTCATATACTTTGGATCTCATCTCCTCCTGAGTCTCTAATTCAGTAAGACTTGGGTAGACTAACAAGCTTCCAGGTGATGCCACTGGCCTGGGGCCCCCCACTTTGAGAAGCATGACTATAAAGGAAAGAAATATGAATACAGGCAGTGACAGGCCATGAAAGATGGTGAATTTATTTTATTTATATTATGCCTCAACAAACCTGATTTAAACAAAGAAAACAAACAAAAGAGAATTTTTAAGTATTACTATATAGAGAACTAATACGGGTTCTGGGACAGTCATCCTAGCTCTCTCACCTCCTAGGTGAAGGATGTGGGGGACATTCCTTAGCACCTCTGTGCCTCTTTTTTCTTACATGCAAAATGCAAATGATATTCTGTTGACTTCATAGACTTTTCTGAGGATTAGAATAGTACTTGGCATATGGTAATATTCAGTCTATGTTAGATATTCATATAATACAATGACTCATTAAAATAAAATGAAAAACTTATGAGAGAGTATATTTTCTCCATAAACCTCAAAAAAAGAATAAATCTGATTCCTGGTTTTTTCAACGACTACTGGGGTTAGTGAAATGATAGGCCAGATTATTTAAGTGCTTCTATTATTAATAGAATGAGATTTGTAGAATGTATGTAAGATTCTTTTTCTAACAGAGTTGTATTTAGGGAATCAGTTATGCCTGAAATTGCAAATGTAAGCATTACTTTATCTTGTCCTTTACAGAGCTGTGTTATGTTGTGTGATTTGAGTTAATGTATGAAACAGACATTCACAAGTAATAGTAATTGTGGTATTGCTGAAGAATATGTAGTATCATAATGCCTTCATAGGATTGATATTAGGTCTCAGTTCCTCTGCTTAATTTATTTATTATTATGATCTTTGGAATGAGTTACACTGGTAACTCTCAAATTTAACACGTTTCAGAATCATGTCAAGGCTAACTGAAACACAGATTTTGGATCCCACTTGAGAGTTTATGATTCAGTGGGTTTGGAGTGGGGTCCGAGAATTTGCATTTCTAAACTGTGTAGATAATGTTGATGCTGCTGCTCCAAGGATATCACATTTTTAGAACCATTTGGTTAAAACTACATGAGAAGACTGTATTGGAAACCTATGGTATCCTACAATTCTTCAACAACTAATGGAGGTATTTTATGGTATGGAATCTTCACATTAAATGCTATATCTGTGAGTTGTAGACTCATTTCCTATTCATATACTTCCATATCCCACTGACAGAAAAACTGCAAGGTAACCATCCTAACACCTGTGACTATATATGTATGGGTATCAGCCTCTCAAAGTAAAAAGCAAACCACCTCTATTTTGTCACACACTTCTCAAGTTTTGCACCGGGGCTCCTCTCGCCAGTCTCCAACAAAGGCTTACAATGACCTCACATCTCTTCTCCCTGAACCCACAGTCACCTTACAGATTAGTAAGGGTCAGGTGTTTCTGTTTCTTGCTTTAAACTTCTCTATCTTGACACTGGTGTCAGAGCCATGTAAAATGTCCATAAGAACTTTCAGCTTCTTGCTTAAAAGCTATCGAACTCTCCTGAATCTCCCCACTGCCTAAAGGATACAAACAGACCACTTAGCTTTTTGTCTATTCCCGTAAGACTCCCTATCCTTGTCTTCAATTATACTGAGTCAATTTGCGTGAAGGTCCCTTCATGTCCTGGTGAGTTTTCATCACCGTTTCTTTGTTCACATTGTCTCACTACTTGGGATGCTGTTTCTCTCTCATTCTATATCTCATTGGTGAGAGCCTAGGACTCTGATACTTAGGCCAGGCCTCATCTCTGTGTGATTTCCAAGCATCTGAGAAGGTTTTCTAGATAAACGATAAACTTATTTCTGGGCAGGGTGAACATACATCTCAAGTTGATTTCAGAGATCTGGGAGAAGTGTTTAAGGAGGTTCAATTATGTCAAGTAGATGAACAAATCTCTGCTAACAGATAGCTGTTAGCAGTCTACTCCTGAGACTCTAACAGAAGCCTAAACAAGCAGGTGTTCTAGAATATTTATAAAGATCTCAAACATAGACATAGAATGAGAACAACACAAGACATGTCTAAAACTAAATAAACAGCAAACTGGATGGGGCAAAGATTTTTGGAAAGTGAATTAGAAGTTGAGATTGAAACATGTTATAAAATACCAAAGATTTTAAAGAAATATTTAATATGAAAAATTTAAAGCATCCTCAAAAATACAGAATGCAACAAAATTTATCAACCCATTACCCAAACTCATTTTTCAAAGCTTATTTTATTTATTCTGCTCCAATATGATTTTTCTTGGACTATTTTAAAGCAATTCTCAGATGTTGTACTATTTTGTCCTTAAACACTGTAGTGTGTCTCTCAAATGTATTTTTAATATAACCATTGCTATAGACTGAATGTTTATGTACCCCCAAAATTCTATGTTGAAATCCTAACCTCCAGTGTGATGATATGGGGAGGTGAGACCTTTTGGAAGTAAATTGTTCCTGAGGGTAGAGTCCTCCTGAGTGGGATTAGTGACCTTATAAAAGAGACTCCACAAAGCTTCCTTGCTCCTTCTGCCACATCAGGGCACAGCAAGAAGACAGCTGTCTGTGAACAAGGTAGAAGGCTCTCACCAGACACCTAATTTGCCAGCTCCTTGTTCTTGGACTTCCAGACTAACAAATCAGTCTCTCTTTTATAATCCACCCAATTTATGGTAGTTTGTTATAGAAGCTAAAGATGGACAAAAATACAACCACATGCCATTTTTACATTCAACAAAACTAACAATATTTTACTAATACCATTTAATGCTACATACACATTCAAGTGTTCCTGATAGTCTCTAAAAACTCATTTTTGGATCTTTTATTAAAATCAGGATTCGAATAAGTTTCATTTTTAGTGTTTTTAAGTCTTTTAAAATCTAGAATACTATCATCTACTTTCATCATTGTTGTGGAAACAGAAAAATTATTTTTAATTGCTCTAGGTATTTTATTACATAGAATACATTTTTTTCCTTAAAAATATTATGAGTTCTCTGTCATGAACAACATGATTGAAATATTTATTTTGTATATTGAAGATTTCTTATAATCGGATAATATTTGGCTATCCCAGTAATGAAAACAGTTTTAGGAATACCTGTATTTACACCCACTAGTATAAGTTGTACATACATGTATAAATTATATAAAAGTTACATATTTATTTTAGAGTAAGGGCATTGAAGATGAAATCCTTTCATCACATTTTTAGTAAGACAAAGGCAAGAGATATTTTATGGAAAAATAAAAATCAAAAGAGAAAAATTACTTTCAACTTAAATTTCTAATGTTTTAAAAATAACAAGTGTACAAATCACATTGCTCCACTTCCATATCTGTTATGCTGATAATAAAACATAGAAATGACTCTGACCATGATAAATGGATTTCTTACATTTTACACCATTTTCTTAAAGAATAATGATTGAAATCCTATTTTACATCTCTACTTAAGTTTATATTGCATTAAAGTGACTTTACAGGAAAGAACTTGTATCATGCCATAATACCTAAGAATCATTCTTTAACATTCATATATCTACATTAATGTGTATTTCACAGTTCACATAAATAAATCTTCTAGCGTATACCAAAACTTCCAATAGTAACAGCAGCTATTTGATAATGTTAATCAAAAACACATATAGATCACTCATAGTAATTGGTAATTAACATTGAGTAATACCCAAAAATTCATCACTTGTGAGTAAGTCTCTACATGGCAACTTTTTGTTTGTTTAATAGACAAGTATTAAAGAAAATGTGTAGATTACAGAAAAACTGCAGGGAAAGTGCAGAGAGTTCCAATATACTCTCCTTTCCTACCCCAGTTTCCCCTATTATTAACATTATGCATTAGCATGGTACATATATTACAACTGATGAAGTAATATTGATACATTATTATTAACTGAAGTTCATAGTTAATGTTGGGTTCACTTTGTGTTATACAGTTCTATGGGTTTTGGTAAATGCATGTCATGTATTCCCTATCATAGTATCACACATAAAAATGTCCTATGCTTCACCTATTCATTCTTCCATGTCTCCCTGAACCTCTGATCTTTTTACTGTATCCATAGTTTTGCTTTTTTCATATAGTTGGAACCATACAGGTGGCATCCATTTTAGACTGATTTCTTAGAATTAGCAAAATAATTCAAGATTCTTCCATGTTCTTTCATGGTTTGATAGCTCATTTCTTTTTATTGCTGAATAATATTCAAAATAAAAACAGCTAAAACACTCATATGCAGATTTTTCATTCACCTACTGAAGGACAGCTTGGTTGCTTCCAACTTTTCAAGATTATTAATAAAGTGGCTATAAACATTCATTTGCAGGTTTTTGTGTTGGACATAGTTTTTAACTCATCTGGGTAAATACCTAGGAGCACAATTGTTGGATCAGATGGTAAGGTTATGTTTAGTTTTGTATGACATTGCTGTATTCCAAAATGACCTCATTGTTTTGTATTCTCATCAGCAATGGACAAGAGTTCCTACTGCCCACATCTACACCATTAGGTGTTGTCATTGTTTTGGATTTAACTCCTTTAATAAGTGTGCAATCATGTCTCATTATACAACATCAGAAAAATTTAAAATTCATGACTGAAATGAAAAGCTTGGAACAACATAATCAAGCTAATGGTAATGTCTTCAAATTAGTTCTACCTCCAAATAACATTTTGAAACTGTTTCAAAAAAAAGCTTATTATCCAGCATCAGCTTAAGGATTTTTCAGTGTTTTAAAATACAACTTTTGGAATAAAAAAAAGCGTTGTAAGTAGTTTTGATTTTTGAGGAAGAAAAACAGAAAAATGAAAGGAAGAAAGTGGGAAGAAAGAAAGAAAAAGAACTAAAATACCAGTGGTTCCTGTAGCCTGGTAAATATTCAAAAGTTCCATCCAAATATTAAAATAACATCTTGTTTCTCTCTCTGACAGTTTATTAAAGGGGGTGAGTGGGGCACAGGATCTGGTTTACAGTCATGGTGAAGAAACTGCTTTATAATTTCATATTTTGTAAAAGCTAGGCTTATGAAGGAATGCCATAAATTAATTAAGAGATAACCAAGTTATAATCTTCTTGAAATTCCATGGTGTCTACAGACACAGTGCATTTGTTTCCCTCATGGTAAGGTACTTCAATCCTGCAAAACAGGTTCTAATTGCATTTGCCCACATTTTATCTCAAAAATATAGAATATTGTTTGTGCTTTTACTACAGCAACACCACAGAAAATACTTTCTGGACTATTCAGTAAGCTAGCCCTGGCAAGTAGGTAAGTTCAGTTGAGACTGGCCAGATCTGATAGTGAAGAAGTAAGGGAAGAAAGGCAGGAAGACTACTCATTGGCGACCACTTAGTAAAACCATCAATGTTCTACCTTCCAAAGATGAAAGACTCCTCTGAAATGCAACCATCAGTGTAAGAACCTGCCATTAATAATGGAACCACTTGTTAGAAGAGATAATGAAGAAAACCAACTATTCACAAAATCAACAGTAATAACAGAAAAATAACAACAACAAAGAAGAAACACCCCTCCCCCTATTGCTGAAATCATGCAAGACATATGAAAAATATCATGAAAACTGACTTGAGTAATTGCAAGAGTCTCTAATTTACATAGGAAGACACAAACTCATGTGTTTAACAGTTCTTCCTAAATTAATTCATAAAACATTGAATCTAAAGCAATTCAGACTAGGAACACAACTCTTTGATGGTTTGACCTTGATTCAAGGGTAACATTTTAAATCTCCAGAAGAACAGATAAAATTCACTCTCTTCAAACAACTTTCCACAAATATTGCTTATCATAACTAATTTTTGATAAGTACTGGATCATGGAGAATTCGAAGTTACTATCTCTGGCAAGATAAACCTAATTTTGTTCTTTCCTACTTGAGCAAGACGTGGGGGCAAGGATGCGGCAGAGAAGCAGCATGCTCTAATGATGAGACAGAACACTGAGCTCTTCCTGTCCCCTGATGCCACTGTACACATTCATTTGTTCAGCCAGTATTCATTTGACACATATTAAAATAACATGTGTGATGTTTCACAGTTTACAAAGCATGTTCACAAAAATTTTAGAATTTGTTCCATTTCTCACAATAAGAGGAGATAAGTATCATCTTTTATATTAACAAACAGTAGTTAAAGTGATTACTCTGCATCTCTCAGTTAATAACAAGCAGAGCAGGTAGCCTCACTGTAGTGTCTATTCTTACTCAGTAACCTGTATTGTTTTGTATTCTATGAACTTCAAGGGGAACAGATGACTACATTTGATTCCTCATCTCAATGTATTTACAATTTTATGGCATTGCTGGCAATGTTGAGATTTACCTGAATCCTGTGTTCCTGAAAAAAGAGAAAATGAAAGGAATCTCTATACCATTTTGTGTTCTGGAAAAGGGCTTACCACAGAGAAACATCTTTTTCCATAGGGCTTGGACAAGACTCATGGCTGTCCCCTTGTGTGCTGGTCACAAGGCCAGGCACAGACTCTCCAGTGTCCATTCTTTGCCTTGTAAATGATTAATTGAACTGCTGGTCTGTTGTGCAGTGGGAACAAAAATGCTTATTAGCTAGACTTTGGATAAAATTTGCCCTTTATCAGGACCCTGAACTTTGTCTTGTCTTCAGACTGAATCAACAAATGGCTCCTCCTTAACAACCCAAACTGAGCATAGGCTGGCCTTGGGATTAAACATTCTCTGATCTTTTATTCCATCGTGCCACCCTTTTATCCTACTACTCCATGCATATTTCATTCTCATCTTGTTTACTTCTTTGTATGAAATAAAAACTCTTGTGCCTAACTCCTCTCCCTACCCTTAGCTTTATTGAGGTATAATTGACAAATAAAAATTGCAATTAACTGTGTATCAGCTTGCATAGTTACCTGTGTGTGTGTGTGTGTGCGCGCGCATATGGTGAGAACACTGTAGATCTACCCTCTTAGTAAATTTCAAGGCTACGGTACCTTATTACTAACTATATATACTACAATGTGCCATGCTGTTCATTAGGTCCCCAGAACTCTTTCAACTTACGATTGAAATTTTGTTCTCTTTGACCAACATCTCCCAATCTCCCACCTTGCCCCCTGGTAACCACCATTCAGTGCTCTCTTTCTATGAGTTTGACTTTCTTAGATTCTGTTCACCTGAAAATAAAGAGGGGCAACAAGAGGCAAATGAGCATATATTTGGGATCAAAGAAATGCAGTTCAAGAAGCATAGATTCAGGTAGAAACAAAATAGTGTTCCACTTGTAGGGTGAAAGCAAGGTGTTCTTGTGAGGAAAAGGAAAGGTGGACAATTACATAAATTGAAAAGAAAAAGAAAGTTTTGTATTGGTGTTAAGTTAACTACTCTGGGCTATATATTGACCGACTACTGATTCTATCTTCAGAATGTCCACAACCATCAGGATGTCCATTCTCTTGCTGACTTCTCAGGCCATTGCTTGAAACATTTGCCATTTGACCAAGCCCAAAAGTTTTGGCCTAGTTCAAAGATGGGTAAGGCAGTTTCTCTTGTTAAAAAACAAAATTCAGTCAAGTAAATTTCAAGATCAAATTGCTTTTATTGAGGAATTATGAATGGGGCAGCATCCCACTTATCAAGTAGAGAGATGCTCTGAGGAGTCATACAAATTGGAAAGTTTTTATAAACAGGAACGAGGGGCAAAATGTTATTAGCAAAAGGAGAAATGAGGGATTGTTTCAGGTCAGGTCACCCTCCTTAGGAAGGGTGAGGGTCTTATGCAGATTCCCTCACTAGAAATCAGGAAATTCCAGACTGATTGGCTTAAAATTCCACTCCGGGGAGAGGCTGGAACTGCTGTTTGCTAAGGCATTTTGTCCTAGTTTGGTGACTTGGTCCAGCAGAAGTGACCCACTATTGGGCGTGTATGTTTCTTTTTAACAATGCCCCACTTTTGATCACACTCTCAGCTTAACTGAGAGATGCAATAAAAATTTAAGGCATTAGCACTGCTCTCAGCTACTGCTCTGAAGTTCTCACAGTTTATGCTGTTCCTTTTGCGTGGTGTCTGTAGGTCAAGATGTTTTTGCTTTACCCCTGTGATACTCAGTGGTCATGCAAGTCAGTCATTTTCTTCTTTCCTTTTTGACATTCCAAACTTAGATCACTTCCTTGGTAATTAGCAGCTGTGAGTATACATTTAAAGCCTTTCAGAGAATATAACACACCAGGGACATTATTAAGAGAACAATAACAGGATAATTCCCAGTGTTTGCAACTGAGAATTGGTCCTTTGAACCATGGCCCCCAAGACCCAATGGAGGAGCCATCCTTTTAAGTGAAGTTGCTTGCTCAGTAATATTAATTAAATTTCAGCTTCTCCAGAAATGTTAATCCAGTTGCAGCCAGTGATTTTGGCCACAGCACAGGCATATCCTTGCTCAGTTAAAGGATAATCAGGAGCTCTCCTATTATCAAGAACTTTGGCCAAGAAGTCTAAGGATCTTTTTTGGGCAGCTATCGCTTCAGCAGCAGATTATTCCATTACTTCAAGAATCAAGGTGAAGTTCCTGATCATAACCTCAGCTACATTAATCCCTAATCAGGGAAGTAGGAATCTGCCAAAGAATGAACACTGAATGATGAAAGCTTCCTGGTATATCCTTTCCAACTTGATGATGTAAATTTAGTGGCTGTAGGGAAAATGGAAGTTCCTAAGGCCAGGATCCTCACCTGACCCTCATCTACTTGATGATGTAATTGGCCTACTGCTAGGCTAATGCTTACACACCCATTGGTAATAAGCCATTATTGCCTGTGTCACTATATAGAGAGCTCCACCCAGTGCTCAGAGCAGAGGCTGGAGACAAAGGCACAGCCTGGAGCAGAGGCAGAGCCTGAAGCAGAGGTAGAGACTAGAGCAGAGACAGAGAAGGAGATGGAGACAGAGATAGATTTTCCAGTTGCAGATGTGACTCTAGCACTACCCACCACCTTGAATATAAACCCAACTCCCAACAGTGTTCCATTCTCATTATGCAGTCTCACTGAATCTAGAGTAAACTTGCTCAGAGCTGGGAACCCCCTGCAGCCTGGAGCCACAGGGTCACAGTTAGACTTTCTTCTTTCCAGAAATAAATGGTGGTTCTAAATTTCAGAAGTTACACCCCTTAGCAATGGTCTGAGAGATACAGATGAAAGTATTATCTGTTTAGGCCAATGCCAAAGTAAAGGACAGGAAAAGAAGGAATAAAGATTTCATGGTTTGTTAAAGCATGACTTCTTGATCTGTCATCTTCAGCAGAAGCAGTCTACCTTGATGTCCACCTTTCCCCTTTCTCATCAGTTTGATTCAGAGGTTTCCGGGTCTGCACAGGACTAATTCTCAGATGCAACTTTCCATAGCTTTGAAATATGTACCAAAGGCTATATACTTTCTAGTTTTCCAGCAGTGTCAGTGATCAGGAGCACTTGGTAAGGTTTCTCTCAATGGGGTTTGTCTTGCCAATGAGTTTCAGCCCCTGGCAGGTTTGCTATGGATTCAGTGTGACCAAAGAAAATGACAGCAAAATATTCTTGGGGTGAAAGGTTATACCCAACTTTATTTCCACGGTGGCAGGTCAATCACTAAAATCCCGTTCACTCAGAGAAAGTCTGCATGCAGCAAGCTGGTCTCTGCCTCTGGGCCTCTCTGTTAGCACAGCCATCCTCTGGGACTCTCTGCCTGCACAGTCATCCCACACAGCCATCCTCTGAGCCTCTGTCCTCAGCGCTGCCAGCACTCCAGCCTCTGCTCTTCTCTCCTGCAGCCTTGCAGCCATGCCACCTTGTCTCCCAGAGCACTGGGCAGAGCTCTTTATATAGAGTTAATAGCAACGTATTTATTGCCCACACGTGTGTAGTGAGCTAGCCAACCAGGTCCAGGTGAGAATCCTGGCCACAGGAACTTTCATTTTATCCACAGGGTTCAAAGGATCTCTTCCTCTGATGATATTTCCAAAATATCCAGTCATCAGATTCTAGACTGTGATCAAAAGGATCCCTTGAATTGGGATCCAGGAAGGCTTTTTCAGCCTGCTGATAATAGGCTTTTGCATAGGACAACGAGGGATTGTTAGAGAAGACAGTTAGATAGACTTGAGCAGGAGGGGAGAAAGGAGGCTGGCAGACCACCCCATCTCCACCCAGAGGCCGCCCTGTCTCTCTTAGACCAACCCCTTGTGTGGTTCAGCACAAACTGATAAGCAAAAGGTCCTAGTGACCTTCCCCAATTTTAGATCATGTGCACTCAAGGAAGACCTTGTCACCAATGACTCTGAGGCATCAAAATATCATCATTTTATTATTTAAATTTTGCCCCCCCATGGGTTTCTCTTAGATTCTCATGGGAAGAGTGATAAACACAAACTTGTGCAAAGGCTGAAAGGAAGGGAATGAGATGATACAAAAGATAATGTGAGGATGACAAAATCGGTGGGAGCAAACCAAATCAATCCCCATAAAAGACACATTGTAAAACCCAGAAAGAGGCAACCCACCCTTGGGGTCAGCCTGCTCTTCTGTCTCTGGAGCTTATTTTCCTTTTGCTTTGCTAAATAAAAAGCCCCTGCAGCTCTAACTTTCTAGTAGGTGGGTCTCTCAACTGAATTCTTTCCTCCCAGGAGCAAGAACCAAGGATTTCTACAGTCCACTGTCTGGTAACAGGATCAGACATTGGTCTGCTGATCACTGCCTCAAGTGGAGTGAGTCTGTTTTACAAAGAGGGTACTGCAAACAGTAAGCAAGACCAAAGGCAACATTTTTGGCCAGGGAAGTCCAGTAGTTTTGTTACAAGTTGAGTTCATTCTCCTATGTTCTTGTCCCTGCTGCAACAAAGAATCGAAAGGCAGAGACACAGTAGCAAAGAATGAAAGTTTTATTTGAATATGCACAAAGAAAGGAGAGGCCAGAGTCAGGGAAGACAAAGGCAGGTTTATTTGACCACATTCCAAGGGGCGACTGGGCCAGAGTCAAGGTAGATAAAGTCAAGCTCCTTACTGTGAGGCTTCTCTTCCTGGGTTTTTGACAAGGCAGAGGAGTCCTTGCTTAACATCCTTTGGCCTGTGCTCTGACATTTTTGTCTGGGGAATTTTTGTCATCTGGGGAGTCCTGTATTCTGAGGCTTCTTATCTGGGGAGTATCTGTCCCCTTCAAATCACTCTTGGTCCCTGTGGATTTATTTAATTAATCCTCTGAGTTATCTCTGGCTCTCTGATTTATCTGATTAACTCCCTGAGTTTTTGGTGGGCTGTACCCTCTTTTCAATCCATTCTTATCTGTCTTTCTGCCTAACAGTTTCAGCTAGTTAAGAAATTTTTGTTTTTTTTAAAGCACAAGATGAATAGCTGATTATTCTTTGAGACTTGGCTATGATATAAAATACTGAAGTCATAACATTTTATTTTGGTTCTACAATACAACTTTAAGGCAGAATAATAACTATAGTATAAAGAGTATCCACTTTCAGATGCCTATTTGAGTTTTTAAAATTATTGTTAATATACAAGCTTATGTTGGTTTCAAATGAACATCACAGTGGTTCAACAGTCCCATGATCAACTTATGTTGTGATTGTGAATTGTTGGGCCTTTTATCCCCCTCCTTCCTGCATCTGCCCCAACTTCTTCCCTTAGTAACCACTAGTCACTTCTCAGAGTCTGTAAGTCAAATGCTGTTTTGCTCCTTCTGTTTTGCTTTGTTTTTATATTTCAAAAATAAGTGAAGTTATATGGTATTTGTCTTTCTCCACCTGGCTTATTTTAGTGAGCATAGTATCTTCTAGATCCATCCATGTTGTTGCAAATGGCAGGATTTTTTTTCTTTTTTTGGCTGAATAATATTCCACTGTATAAGTATATACCGTATTTTCTTTATCCATTCATCTACTGATGACACTTAGGTTGCTTCCATATCTTGACTATTGCAAATAGTACGGCAATAAACATAAGAGTGCATGTATCTTTTTGAATTGGAGATTTTGTTTTCTTTGGATAAATTCCTAGGAGTGGAAATACTGGGTCAAATAGTATTTCTATTTTTGTTTTTTGGAGGCACCACCATACTGCTTTCCACAGAAGTTGCACCAATTTGCATCCCCACAAACAGTGTAAGAAGGTTCTTATTTCTCCACATCCTAGCCAGCAAGTTAAGGAATTTTAAGTTTTAGAATTCCATTAGTTTTCTCCACTTTACCTGATGATTGAGGATGATAGAGACGGTGATAATTCTGAGAAGTTTGTAGATCTTTCATTAAGTCCCCTATAATTTGCTTGATGAAGTGGGTAATACATTATCTAATAGTTTCATTTCTACCATTGTAACAGAGTATAAAAACTTGGCATCTCTGCCTTTATACTGTATCTATCTCCTTTGTTGCCCTTTGGGTCAAAAAGCTTCTCAGCTCTGCAGCCCTGCAGATAGGCTTGTTAATTATCAAAGGGAATTTTTGCTCATGACTTATGGTTGATGCAAACAACTGTTACCCAAAACTCCCCTCCCCTGAGGTGTTAAGGAAATATGATGACTGGCTTGTCAAGGACTTATAGGAACATCATTGCCAGACTCACATCAACAAAATGACTAGAATCAACTAACCAAAGTCAAGGAGTTTCACAATCCTGTTCAGATCCTGGCTGACTACAAGATGTCTGAGGTCAACTGTCACCTCCTGACCTCAATCCCCTCCTGCTCTTCCCCTTCCTTATATAAAATAAAACTAAAATCAAGCCTGAGTTAAGACAGTGCTTTAGGACATTAGTCTACCATCTTCTTGGTCTGCTGGCTTTCCAAATAAAGTTGCCCTAACAACTTGTCTCTCAACTCACTGGCATGTTATACGGTAAGTGGCACAAGTTTAGACTTGGTAACACCATGTAGGCATTGGGCTTGCGACAAGTGAATGCTTCAACCCATCTGGAAAACTTACATATAGAACATACTGATAACCCATATTAAGTGGCAGTTGAATTAAGCTGCAGGTATTCAAAAGCCCAGAGAGAGAAGGCCTAGGTCCTCTGGGGACAAAATAATTTTTCTTAAATGTACTGAGGTGGGGGAAGAAATGTAAAAATAAAAAAATGGAGTTTATCAGGGAGTTGGGAAAAACCAAGTGACCATCTTGGACTCACAGCCCCAATTGTTCATTTGATATAACAGCCATTATTTACCTACCTTAATTCTTCTGATTCAGGAGCAGACTGCTGCCATTTTTCAAGGACATCATGACGAAAAACGTCTGGCAATGAGGGGTCATTTTTTTTGCATAAGTAGAGTGGACTTCATTCACATGTGCCATAATCTTTATAGATTTTCTGCTGCTGCCTTTGCATGAAAGGCGTTTTTCTAATACTTGTTTTAGTAGAGAGCAATTTCAGAAGACAAAAGAATAATTATAAGTGATTACATTATACTAAACACATCAGATTCCTAGGAATTTCACATAATTTCTAGAATATTGTATACCTATACAAATAATATAGAAGGTTTGGTATTGAAAGGAAAGGAGCGACACACAGCAGCAATTCACCAGAGAATTCCGCTTTATTAGGGAAAGGTGCTGGTTATATAGAAAGGGGCATGGGGTGATTGTGGTGTCACTTCTACAGGGCTGGTGGCTATTGGCTAGGTGCTGGGATTGGGAGGGGGATGAGGGGTGATTGTGCTTCAGGTGGCGCCAGCGGGAACTGAGGACCCGGAAGAGAAGCAGGAGGTTCGCCATCTTATGGGTGGGGGCCCTTCATTCCCCCCTTTCTCCTCTATGGGGTTATGGACGTTGCTTTCTCTCTGATGCTTCCTGCTGAATGGGGGCGGAGAAGGGAGTGAGGGCTTGAGGACAGGGAGGGAAAGGTTGATAGGACTCCCCACAGTAAGGACGAGTAGATGTGGACTTCTTCAGGTTAGAAATCAATGAAGGTTCCCTGTAACCATAGGTAGAGGACTTGTTGATTCCAATGGTGCCAGGAGGATACGGGTGCCAGAAGCCAGGCGTCTGCGGCCATTGTTTCCAGGAACAGTTTCCAGCGGAGAGAGGGGTCCATCTCAACGTGTGGTGAGGAGGTTACGTGAGGGTGAGGGATCTTCTGTGGCTAAAAGCTGGTAGTTCCTGAGTAAAAGCTGGTTGAAAGTTTGATTACAGATTTTACCGACTTGGGATTTGATAAACTTTACTATACAAGGTAAGAAGAGACAGGCAAGAAGAATGATTATTATAGGGCCTGCAATGGGCCACAGCCAGGTGAGGAAGAGGTTTGTTAGTATTGAAGATAATGGGTTGGAGGAGTAATACTGTGGGTACCGGAAGTTACCCATGTAGTGAATGGCGCAAGACCAGTAGGGACATCTCTGTAGGTGTCTGGCCATCGCCTGCAACAGGCTTGTTTTTGGTCATAGAGGAAGCAGAGGTAGGGAGAATAAAGGTAGCTGCTAGTGAACACTTCAGTGGAGGGAGGAAAGTGGAGGTATAAAGGCTCGGAGCAGCCTTTCAGAGGGCAGTCTGATGTGGCATTGAGGGCAGTAATTTTTGTTTGATGCTGTGTGTAAGTCTGTCTGACTTTGAATCTCCATACAAAGGTGGCTGGGGTGGCGGGGAAGACAATAGGAATGAGGAAAAAAGCGAGAGAGAGCGAGGGAGCAGCAAAGGAGGAAAAAGTCATGATTCGGGTATGGATGGCAAAGGGGGTGAACGGGATTTTGGAGGAAAGAGGACAGTAAGGTCAGGAGTCTGGAGGGAGGGAGAGTCTGTAAACTTTTGTAGGTTAAGAGATCCTTTAGGTGATGTGGGGACAGAATGGTAAGGGGCGCCCCGAATGTCAGTTTATGAGCTTCCTTCTGCAAGAGCTGTTCAGCGGCTAATGCCCGTAGGCAGGGGGCCCATCCCCGAACTGTGGAGTCTAATTGCTTGGAAAGATAAGCTACTGGGGCAAAGGATGGGCCATAATATTGGCTTAGGACTCTTAGAGCTTGACTGGACCTCTCATGAATGTATAATGAGAAGGGCTTCGACAAATCAGGAATATGGAGAGCTGAGGCTTCCACAAGGGCTCCACGGAGCTTAATGAAGGAGTGTCGGGGTGAGAAGGATAATGGTTCTTCAGGGGGCCCTTGCTGAGGTCGTATAGGGGTCTTGCCAACAGGGAGAAGTTAGGGATCCACGCTCTAAAATACCCAGCCAGGCCTAGAAAGGAAAGGATTTCTGTCTTGGTTTTGGGAACAGGCAGGTCAGAGAGGAGCCATTTTCTGTCTAAGGTAATGGACTTTCTTTGTTGAGATAGAGGAAATCCGAGGTAAGTGACAGAAGGGGAAGAGATTTGAGCTTTGACAGGGGATACCCGGTAACCTCTGGAAGCTAGAAGGTTAAGTAGGGAGGCAGTGTCAAGTTGAGACTGTTCCCACGAGGGACTGCAGAGTAGAAGATCATCCACGTATTGTAATAAGATGGACTCGGAGTGATCATGATGAAACTGTTTGAGGTCCTGAGCTAGGACCTGTCCAAAAATATGGGGACTATCTTGGAAGCCTTGTGGCAAAACTGTCCAAGTGAGTTGTTCAGAATGTCTTGTGTATGGGTCCGTCCAGGTAAAGGCAAAGAAATCTTGGGAGGAGGGGTCCAGAGGGATAGAAAAAAAATGCATCCTTGAGATCTAGGACTGAGAAGTGGGAGGCTGAGGCAGGGATCTGCAATAAAAGGGTATATGGATTTGGGACTAAGGGATGGATAGGGACGATGGCCATATTGATGAGGAGAAGGTCTTGGACGAGGCGGAAAGATCCATTGGTTTTTTTAACAGTTAATATGGGGGTATTAAACGGGGAGTGAGTGGGTCTGAGGTAATTTTTGTTTAAAAGATTTTGAATGATGGGTTGGAGGCCTATGAGGGCTGAAGTGGTTAGGGGGTATTGGGCCTGACAGATATACTGAGAGGGGTTACATAATTTGATAGAGGCAGAAGGACATAGAGCCATGGAGGGGCTTGTAATGTCCCAAACTTTGGGATTTACAGGGTGTATGAGGGCGGAACTGGAACTTTCATTGGGTAGAGGGGGGTCGTCAGCTATGAGGGCCATCAGAAAGGGAGTACTGGGGGCTGTGGGAGTGGATATAGTTATGGAAACATGGAGGAGAGAAGGGATGTCTCGTCCTAGTAAGGGGATGGGACACTGGGGCATAACCAGGAAGGAGTGGGAGAAAGGTATAGGATTGTCTTGGATTGTGCATAAAGGGGGGGGGTTTTAATGGGAAAATCTGTTTACCTCCTACCCCGACTATAGGAGTAATGGCAGGCGTGGTAGGGCCCCGGTATTCCCGCAAGACTGAGAAGGTGGCTCCTGTGTCTAGGAGGAAGGAGATGGGGCGACCGTCTACTATTAAAGTAACCCTGGGCTCCTGTTTGGTGATGGAAATGGTCGGGCGAGAAGCTCTCAGGCCCCGTCAATCTTCTTCTGCCAGCCCCACTACGGCGGGCTTAGGATGGGGGTTGTTCATCCAGCCTCCCCTTCGGGTGGCCGGGCAATCAGACTCCCAGTGGCCCTTTTTGTGGCATCTGGGGCATGGGGTGGTAGCCCTTGACCAATGTCCTTCTTGTCCGCACTTGAAACAAGCTCCTGTGGGGGGCTTGTTTGTAGAGGGGCGCCCAGGTTGTGGTTTTATCAGCTGGGCCAACAATTGGAAATTGGCCTGATCAGCCTTTTGTTTACAGCGTTCCTTCTCCTCCTCCCGGTTATGGAAGACTTTAAAGGCCACTGTTAGGATCTCAGTCTGTGGGGTAGCGGGGCCCTGTTCTAACTTTTTGAGTTTAGCTTTAATGTTGGGGTAGCTTTGAGCTAAGAAGTATGTCATAAGGACATGTCTCCCATCAGGCGTTTCTGGTTCTAGGCTGGTTTACTGTAACAGGGCTTGAGTGAGTCTGTCTATGAACTCAGAGGGTGTCTCCTCCCTCCTTTGAATTATGTCTTGGTGCTTTTGAAAATTGACTACTTTACGAGCTGCCTTTTTCAGACCTGTTATTAAGCAGGAGGCAAAAATATCTCGAAAGCAGAGACCCACGGCGGTGTTATAATCCCAGTGTGGGTCTTGTTCGGGGACAGCGGTGGGGCCAGGGGGATAGGTGGGGTCAGTCCTGTGGGTTTTGGTGGTGTGCATTTTGGTGAAGTCCCAAACTCGTCTGCACTCTTCAGGAAGGAGGGTATTGGCCAGGAGCATGAAAATGTCATGATGTGTGAGGCTGTATGACTGGAGGGTCCATTGAAACTCCCTGATATATGTCGTGGGATCAGTGGAAAAGGAACCTAGGCGTTTCTCAAGTTGGGCTAAATCTCCTAAGGAGAAAGGGACATGAACGCGCACGATGCCTTCGGATCCTGCTACTTCTTGAAGGGGGGCAATAATTTTGGGATGCCCTCGGGACTGAGTCTGAGGAGGACTGAGGGTTCTGGCTCAGTCTGTGGGGGAGAAACAGGTGATGGGGGCAAAGACGCGATAATTTTGGGAGGCTTTCGGGACCGAGTTTGAGGGGGACTGAAGGGTTCAGGCTCAGTCTGTGGGGGAGAAACAGGTGATGGGGGCAAAGACAGAGGAGGCTCCTGGAAATTAGTTGGAGGGGGGCTGAAAGGCTCAGGCTTGAACTGCAAGGGGGGTGAGGTGGGGGAGGAGATGGTGGTGGAGGAAGGGGGAGGGGCTGTTGTGGGAGAGGAGGGGGAGGTGGTGGCTGCGGCGGAAGAGGGCAGAGGGGTTGTAGGAGGGGGAAGGGAGTGAAAGGGAGGCTTTTGCAGGGGAGACGGCTTGCAGGCTAGGAGAACATGGGGGGAGGCGGGGGGAGGAGGCAGAAAGCCTCGATATAGGGAATCTCCTTCCATTTTTTCAGGCGCTGGCAGTAGTTAAAGAGATCGCGAGTGATGTTAGGATCAAGAGTTCCCCCTGCAGGCCATTGGCTGTTATTGTCTAGGGGGTATGTCGGCTGATCTTGGGAGCAGTATTTACGGAGAAGTTTTGGTTTTATATCAGGCATCAGGGAGAGGGTGGCTAGATGCTTGAGCAGGCATTCAAGAGGTGAATCTTTAGGGAGGGATGAGGAGGCTCCCATGGCTAAAGGACAGAGAAGGAGACAAACAGGGGAAGACGAAAGGGGATCCTCGGACTGGGAACAGACTGCAAGGAGACCAAGGGCGTCCCCGATGATCCTTGGGGGTCTGCGGAAACTCGTATATGAGTCGGTTTCTTAGGAAGTGTGGGTCGTCACCCAGACTTCTCTAAGAAGGCAGAGTGCCGGAGTCCGAGGAACCTAGTACTAGGAGTTTTAGGTGGAAGGAATTTTCGGTGGAAGGAACGGAAGGAGGAGGGGGGAAAAAAGTGAGCGTTCTCATCCGCAAAGGAGTCACCTCGTTTATGGCTGTTGGAGGAGGGGCCTGAGGTTCTGCTGCAGCCGTGAAGGCCTGAGGCGGGGAGAGTTCCCTCATCGTCCCCGAGCGTCAGGACCTTGCCGGACGATCATGGTCAATGGCACTGTGATAGCTCGGGGAAGAGCGGCCCGCTCCGGGGGAAAACTTACCCAAAGGCCAAAGAGGAGTGGTGAGTGTGAGGAGCCAGCGCCGGAAAAAGAGGACGAGGACAAGCTGCTGCTGGTGTCAGGGGGGAAAGACAGGGCCCAGTTGGGGTGTCCCATGTCCCAGGTTTCGGCACCAATGAAAGGAAAGGAGCGACACACAGCAGCAATTCACCGGAGAATTCCGCTTTATTAGGGAAAGGTGCTGGGTTATATAGGGAGGGGCATGGGGTGATTGTGGTGTCACTTCTACGGGGCTGGTGGCTATTGGCTAGGTGCTGGGATTAGGGGGGCGAGGGGTGATTGGGCTTCAGGTGGCACCGGCGGGAACCGAGGACCCGGAAGAGAAGCAGGAAGTTCGCCATCTTATGGGTGGGGGCCCTTCAGGTATGCTTATGTGAAATGCTTCCCATGTAATTTAACATATAAAATGAATCTAGTTAGTTTAACAAATCCTTTGGAATATTTGTTTCTCCCAGGTCAAATCAAAATTAGAGTTTCATTTTGGGAAGTTAATTATCTGTTAACAAAACTTAGCCCTTTTAACATTAACTCAGTTTTCCTAAATAATAGGAAAAAACATTTCCTAAAGACAGAAAACACAGGAAATTTTTTGGATAAAACACAAGATCTATTTTTTAGGGAGATCATTTAACAGATAAAAAAACTTTCACAATCGATGATCAAAAGTAGACCGAAAGTCCAAACAAACTTTGTCCTTTCAGCAAAGAAAACCAAATTCTAATTTTGTACCAGCTTACTTTTGATATTAAAACTTACTCATTTCAATGTCAGTCCTGACACACATAAAAATTCTTTTTCAGAGATTCCCTTTCTCCAAACTTTTACTCTCCTCAAAAAAAAACCTCTATTTCTTGTATTATTCCCCACTGAAAACACTTCATTCCCCCCTCTACACACGGAGATGTCTCCACTACCTCTAGTAGCTTCAGATACAGGCATTAATTAGAACTCTTGCCCCCAGAAATCCCAACCTTCAGTGAAAAATAAGAAGCAAACAACTGTAAACTGTATTCGTGTTCCATGGCCTGATAGACCCAAAAATACCCTTTATGATTTTCAGAAGCCTATGTTTTCTCATTGTAAATTTCTCAGCATAGCATAAAACGTTTTACTAATAGACCTAAATATCTTTAGTTTCTCTGTAACAAGAACCAAAAGTGAAACATGCATTAAACTCAGAACAAAGTTGTTTATCTGCATTACATTCAATATTAATAATTCAAAGACTTATCTGTTTTAATTAATTCAAACTTAAGCTAGCTTTAATTTACCAAAGATTGTCCAGATCTGATGAACTAATTTTAGCCATATCATCTGGAGGTGGGAAAGTATCACACATTCAGAATGTGGGTAAACTTGCAACATTTCCAGAATCTCTTGACTGGTTTTAGTGCATCTCCGTATCAATAGGTGATTACATGGGGAAGAGAGGGCATATCTGGACTAGAGAGGTTGGGTGGGGTCTATTTTTGCAGTCAGGTCATGAGAGACACGGGCAAGCAGAAGAGGATGACTGCTTGTAAGCAATAAATGGGTTTCTCCCACTTTATTTCTCCCTTGGACTGATTTTAATTTCAAAATTATTTTGTCCGGGGCTGGGAAGGTATTCCCCTGCCCTCCACTCCCTCTCCCTCCCTGACATAGACCCATACATTTAGAGACATATTTGAACATGTAAACAGACCCAAACAGAGATGTTACATAGTGTAACTCTAGGGGGAAATCCCAGAGCAAAATACCTCTAAAACCGTAATCAGTCAAAGGGAGAAATAAAGAAACCCGTTTATTTCTTACAAGCAGTCATGCCATCTTACTCCTGACTAGGCTGCAGCAGAAGAGAGCTCTACCCAACCTCTCTGGTTCAGATAAACCCTCCCACACCCTTGTATTTACCTATTGATATGGAGATGGCTACTCCTCTCCACCCCTTGGAAACACCTATTGATATGGAGATGTACTAAATCCCGGTGAGAGATTCTGGAAATATTACAACTTTATCCACATGTACTTATTGATATTTAGGGAGAAGACAAGCATCCTTATGGAAACTGAGCTAGATTTTGGTCAAGGATGCTTTGATAGCCATCTGTGTTTTCTAAAAGTCCCCTTTTTCCATTTTTTTCTTTAGTCTTAGAATTAGGGATGATCTAGGTAAGAGTTCCCAGAAAGGTAAAAAAAACATTTTGAGATAAATAGAGGAGGTTTGGCGATTGGTAAAAGGATTGGTAGACTTTGAATTGTTACTGGAGCTAGACCTCTTGCCTTGTAAAGCCCAGACTTGCAAAACAAGAGCAACTGTTTTTAATTCCTTAAAGAATTGGATTCTTTAATTCAATTGGGAAAAGATTTTTAAGTGATATCAAAGGACTGACACACCCATTCGCCAACCTTACACTTTTTCTTTCCCTCTGGGTAAATTTGGCTTAGAGGAAAAGGTCTAAAAAAATCCTACTGGGCTGTCAGTATCAGCTTCCAATTTGGAAGTTATCTTCTTAAACATCTTGCATCAGCCAGAAAATACAGTAAATATTTCTGAAAGTATTACATAACCTCATGAACCCAAAATATATCCTCAAAAACAGTGAAAAAAGATATTGTCTTCACAAGATCTAAAGTCATTCCCAAAGACAGCCAAAGAAAGAAACTATAACCTACATATCTTGGGCAGGCAAAAAGCCAAGGCTAGTTGTTAGGATGTAAAATGAACCAGCAAAAAGGCAATAGTCATTCCCAGGAAAGAAAGGATCAATAGCCAATTTGGATTTGGAAAGGAAGAGACAATATGAAATTTTATTACCTTCTCTGACCTTGCCTCAGGAGGTAATCAATTTACAAAAACTTCTGAGGGTCCTCCTTGGGTTTAAGAAGATTTTTAAACTATGGACCACAGTTCACCTTTAACCAAAGTGTGAGGTACCTGATAAGTATTGCCTATCGCCCCAGGTGTCTTCATTTTAAACAGTAACTGTTTAATATTCTTTTCATTTTAAACTTTTTACTACGGTATTATTGATATACACTCTTATGAAGTTTTCACATGAAAAAACAATGTGGTTACTACATTTACCCATACTATCAAGTCCCCACCCACACCTCAGTGCAGTCACTGTCCATCAGTGTAGTAAGATGCCACAGATTCACTGTTTGTCTTCTCTGTGCTACACTGTTTTCTCCATGACCCCCCACACCATGTGTACTAAACATAATACACCTCAATCCCCATCTCCCTACCTCCTGACCTGCCCTTCCCCACCCCTCCCCTTCAGTAACCACTAGTCCCTTCTTGGAGTCTATGAGTCTGCTGCTATTTTGTTCCTTCAGTTTTGTTTCGTTGTTATACTCCACAAATGAGGGAAATCATTTGGCACTTGTCTTTCTTCACCTGGTTTATTTCACAGAGCATAATATCCTCCAGCTCCATCCAAGTTGTTGCAAATGGTAGGATTTGTTTCTTTCTTCTGGCTGAATAGTATTCCATTGTGGATATATACCACTTCTTCTTTATCCATTCATCTACTGATGATTACTTAGGTTGCTTCCATATCTTGGTTATTGTAAATAGTGCTGCAATAAATATAGGGGTGCATAGGTCTTTTTGAGTCTGAGAAGTTGTATTCTTTGGGCAAATTTCAAGAAGTGGGATTCCCGGGTCAAATGATATTTCTAGTTTTAGTTTTTTGAGAAACCTCCATATTGCTTTCCACAATGGTTGAACTAGTTTACATTCCCACCAGCAGTGCAGGAGGGTTCCCCATTTCTCAGCATCCTTGCCAGCATTTGTTGTTCTTAGTCTTTTTGATGCTGGCCATCCTTACTGGTGTGAGGTGATATCTCATTGTGGTTTTAATTTTCATTTCCCTGATGATTAGTGATGTGGAGCATCTTTTCATGTGTCTGTTGGCCATCTGAATTTCTTCTTTAGAGAATTGTCTCTTCACATCCTCTGCCCATTTGTTAATCACGTTATTTGCTTTTTGGGTGTTGAGGTGTGTGAGTTCTTTATATATTTTGGATGTTAACCCATTGTCAGATACATCATTTACAAATATATTCTCCCATACTGTAGGATGACTTTTTGTTCCATTGATGGTGTCCTTTGCTGTACAGAAACTTTTTAGTTTTATGTAGTCCCATGTGTTCATTTTTGCTTTTGTTTCCCTTGTTTGAGGAGATGTGTTCAGGAAGAAGTTGCTCATGCTTATATTCAGGAGAATTTGCCTATGCGGTCTTCTAAGAGTTTTATGGTGTCATGACTTACATTCAGGTCTTTGATCCATTTCAAGTTAACTTTTGTGTATGGGGTTAAACAATAATCCAATTTCATTCTCTTGAATGTAGCTGTCCACTTTTGCCAACACCAGCTACTGAAGAGGCTGTCATTTCCCCAATGTATGTCCTTGGCTCCTTTATTGTGTATTAATTGACCATATATGGTTGGGTTTATATCAGGGCTCTCTAGTCTGTTTCTTTGGTCTATGGGTCTGTTCTTGTGCCAGGACCAAATTGTATTGATTACTGTGGCTTTGTAGTAGAGCTTGAAGTTGGGGAGCATAATCCTCCCTGCTTTATTCTTCCTTCTCAGGATTGCTTTGGCTATTTGGGGTCTTTTGTGGTTGCATATGTATTTTTGAATGATGTACTCTAGTTCATTGAAGAATGCTGTTGGTATTTTGATAGGAATTGCATTGAATCTGTAGATTGCTTTAGGCAGGATGGCCATTTTGACAATATTAATTCTTCCTATCCATGAACACGGTATGTGTTTCCATTTATTGGTATCTTCTTTAATTTCTCTCATTAGTGTCTTTTCATTTTCAGAGTATAGATCTTTCACTTCCTTGGTTAGGTTTATTCCTAGGTATTTTATTCTTTTTGATGAAACTGTGAATGGAATTGTTTTCCTGATTTCTTTTTCTGCTAGTTCATCGTTAGTGTATAGGAATGCAACAGATTTCTGTGTATTAATTTTGTATCCTGCAACTTTGCTGAAGTCAGATATTAGATCTAGTAGTTTTTGAGTGGATTCTTTAGGGCTTTTTATGTACAATATCATGTCATCTGCAAACAGGGAGAGTTTAACTTCCTTGCCAATCTGGATGTCTTTTATTTCTTTGTTTTGTCTAATTGCCATGACTAGGAATTCCACTATGATGTTGAATAGAAGTGGGGAGAGTGGGCATCCTTGTCTTCTTCCCAATCTTAAAGGAAAAGCTTTCAGCTTCTCTCTGTTACATACAATGTTGGCTGTGTGTTTGTGATATATGGCCTTTATTATGTTGAGGTACTTGCCCTCTATACCCATTTTGTTGAGAATTTTTATCACGAATGGATGTTGAATTTTGTTCAATGCTTTTTCAGCATCTATGGAGATGATCATGTGGTTTTTGTCCTTCTTTTTGTTGATGTGGTGGATCATGTTGATGAGTGTTCGAATGTTGTGCCATCCTTGCATCCCTGGAATAAATCCTACTTGATCATGATGGATGACCCTCTTGATGTATTTTTGAATTCAGTTTGCTAATATTTTGTTGAGTATTTTTGCAAGTATGTTCATCAGGGATATTGGTCTGTAATTTTCTTTTTTTGTGGTGTCTTTGCCTGGTTTTGGTATTAGAGTGATGCTGGCCTCATATAATGAATTTGGAAGTATTCCCTCTTCTACTACTCTTTGGAAAACTTTAAGGAGGATGGGTATTAGGTCTTCACTAAATGTGTGAAAAAATTCAGCGGTGAAGCCATCTGGTCCAGGAGTTTTCTTCTTATGTAGTTTTTGCTTACCAATACAATTTCATTGCTGGTAATTGGTCTGTTCAGATTTTCTGTTTCTTTCTGGGTCAGCCTTGGAAGGTTGTATTTTTCTAGAAAGTTGTCCACTTCTTCTAGGTTATCCAGTTTATTGGAATATAATTTTTCATAGTATTCTCTAATAATTCTTTGTATTTCTGTGGTGTCTGTAGTGATTTTTCCTTTCTCATTTCTGATTCTGTTTATGTGTGTAGACTTTTTTTTTTGATAAGTCTGGCTAGGGTTTTATCTATTTTGTTTATTTTCTTGAAGAACCAGCTCTTGCTTTCATTGATTCTTTCTATTGTTTTATTCTTCTCAATTTTATTTATTTATGCTCTAATCTTTATTATGTCCCTCCTTCTACTGACTTTGGGCCTCATTTTTTCTTCTTTTCTAGTTTTGTTAGTTCTGAGTTTAGAGTGTTCATATGGGATTGGCCTCCTTTCCTGTGGTAGGCCTGTATTGCAATATACTTTCCTCTTAGCACGGCCTTCACTGCGTCCCACAGATTTTGAGTTGTTGAATTATTGTTGTCATTTCCTTCATATATTTCTTGATCTCTGTTTTTATTTGGTCATTGATCCATTGGTTATTTAGGAACATGTTGTGAAGCTTCCATGGGTTTATGGGATTTTTTATTTTCTTTGTGTAATTTATTTCTAGTTTCATACCTTTGTGGTCTGAGAAACTGGTTGGTACAATTTCAATCTTTTTGAATTTACTGAGGCTCTTTTTGTGGCCTAGTATATGATATATGATCTATTCTTGAAAATGTTCCATGTGCACTTGAGAAGAATGTGTGTCCTGTTGCTTTTGGGTGTAGAGTTCTGTAGATGTCTGTTAGGTCCATCTGTTCTAATATGTTGTTCAGTGCCTCTGTGTCCTTACTTATTTTCTGTCTGGTTGATCTGTCCTTCAGAGTGAGTGGAGCGTTGAAGTCTCCTAGAATGAATGCATTGCATTCTAGTTCCCCTTTTTAATTCTGTTAGTATTTGTTTTACATATGTAGGTGCTCCTGTGTTGGGTGCATAGATATTTATAATGGTTATATCTTCTTGTTGGATTAACCCCTTAATGATTATGTAATGTCTGTCTTTGTCTCTTGTGACTTTCTTTGTTTTGGAATCTGTTTTGCCTGAATCAAGTACTGCAACTCCTGATTTTTTCTCCCTATTAGTTTCATGAAATAATCTTTTCCATCCCTTCACTTTTAGTCTATGTATGTCTTTGGGTTTAAAGTATCTTGTAGGCAGCATATAGATGGGTCTTGTTTTTTTATCCATTCCGTGACTCTACGTCTTTTGATTGGTGCATTCAGAACATTTACATTTAGGGTGATTATCAATAGGTACGTACTTATTGCCATTGTAGGCTTCAGATTCATGTTTATCAAAAGTTCAAGGTTAACTTCTTTACTAAGGTCTAACTTAACTCAATATGCTATTACAAACACAGTCCAAAGGTTCTTTTTTCCTCCTCCTTTTTCTTCCTCCTCCATTCTTTATATATTAGGTATCATTCTGTACTGTTTGTCTATCCCTTGATTGACTTTGGGGATAGTTGATTTAATTTTGCATTTTCTTAGTAATTAACTGTTCTACTTTCTTTACTGTGGTTTTATTACCTCTGGTGACAGCTATTAAACCTTTGGAACACTTCCATCTATAGCAGTCCCTCCAAAACACACTGTAGAGATGGTTTTTGGGAGGTAAATTCTCTCAGCTTTTGCTTATCTGGAAAATGTTTAATCCCTCATTCAAATTTAAATGATAATCTTGCTGGATAAAGTTTTCTTGGTTTGAGGCCATTCTGCTTCATGGCATTAAATACATCATGCCACTCCCTTCTGCCCTGTAAGGTTTCTGCTGAGAAATCTGATGATAGACTAATGGGCTTTCCTTTGTATGTGATCTTATTTCTCTCTCTGGCTGCTTTTAATAGTCTGTTCTTATCCTTGATCTTTGCCATTTTAATTACTATATGTCTTGGTGTTGTCTTCCTTAGGTCCCTTATATTGGGAGATCTGTGCACCTCCATGGCCTGAGAGACTATCTCCTTCCCCACATTGGGGAATTTTTGAGTAATTACCTCCTCAAGGACACTTTCTTTCTCTTTTCTTCTTCTGGTACCCCTATGATGTGAATATTGTTCCATTTGTATTCATCACACAGTTCTCTCAGTATTCTTTCATTCTTAGAGATCCTTTTTTCTCTCTGTGCCTCAGCTTCTTTGTATTCCTCTTATTTCTATTTCATTCATCATCTCCTCCATAGTATCTAATCTGCTCTTTATACCCTCCAATGTGCTCTTCAATGATTGGATTTCCGACTGGAATTCACTCCTGAGTTCTTGAATACTTTTTTATACCTCCATGAGCATGTTAATGATTTTTATTTTGAAATCTCTTTCAGGAAGATTCATGAGGTCGATCTCATTTGAATCTTTCTCAGGTGTTGTATTCATAATTTTACTTTGAACCAGGTTTCTTTGGCATTTCATATTTGTCTATGGCCCCCTCTAGTGCCCAGATGCTCTCTCTACTCTCTGGAGCTGCTCAGTTCCTGAAGCAATGCTGGGGTACCAGGGGAGCAATATTGGTGCCTGGGGGGAGGAAAGAGCTGTTTCCTGCTTCCTGGCTGCTATGCCTGCCTCCACTGCCAGAACCAGTGGGCCAAGCACTCAGGTATAAGCCTCTATGCTTTGCATTTGTAGTTGCTTTAGACTGTGCTTCCCTCTGGCTGGCCTTATGCCAGGGTACAGTTTGCCGGTTTGCTAGGCAGTTGGGGATGGCCGCGAGAAAGTCACAGTAGGCTGCGTATCACGGAGGGGGTCCTTCGAGCTGTGTAGTCAGACAGGTAGCTGGAGCACCTGAAGATGGAGAAAGTTTCCAACCTCCTGGGCAGAGTGCACCTGGACAATTTTTTCTACCTGTCCTTTCTGCTGAGCAGTAAGCTCTGTGCAATCCTTGCCCCTTTAGCAGCCCTCTTGCTGATAGGAAGTCTCTCAGACTGCCCGCCTTTCTTTGGTCCCAGAGCAGCCGGATATGGATCCCTGCTTTTCACAAGCAGCTGGAGTCTCAGTCTCACCAGGTTTTCTGCCTGTCTTAACTTTCCAACCCCTGATGATGAGAGTATCATGAAAGCACCATGAAATGTAGGGTTGTGCTCCCAGAGCAGATCTCTGGAGTTAGGTATTCAGCAGTCCCAGCTCTCCACTCCCTTCCCGCTCCATTTCTCTTCCTCACATCAGTGAGCTGGGGTGGGGGAAGGAGCCATGGCTTTGATACATTACCCTGTTCCATGAGGTTTATTCTTTTCTCCAGCAGTATGCAGTTTGGTACAGCCTTCTTTCCTGTTGCTTTTTCAGGATTAGTCATATTAATTATATTTTTGTATTATATGTGGTTTTAGGAGGAAGCCTATGTCTCACCTCTCATGCTGCCATCTTTAGTCTGTTTAATAGTCTTTCTACAGTAGAAATACAGTGGAGACAGTGGACAAAATTAGAATAAGTATTCAAATAAAGAAGAATAGATGGGAGCAGGAGTTACATCAGTCTTATTTGTCTGTCTTAGTTTTGTGTTTTAGGTACATTTACCTCTTTAATTCTTCAGTAGCCTTTGCAATGAATCTTCCAATGAAACTGTTATGAAATTTTGAAACATTTTCAAAATTCTGACAGGCTTCTGCATGTCAGTGAAAATAAGTAACCCATTGTAACTCTAGGGTTTGGGGGGGAATAAGTTCCCAGCCTGGGGCAAATTACCTTTGAAGCCAAAAACAGTCAAAGGGAGAAATAAAGTGGGAGAAATCCATTTACTGATTACAAGCAGTCATCCACTTCTGCTAGCTCTCTCACCACCTTGCTGTAAAAAGGGACCCCACCCAACCTCTCTGGTCCAGATATTTCTTGCTCACCCTTGTAATTACCTATTGATATGGAGATGGACTACTCTCCACTCCTTGGAAGCATCTATTGATATGGAGATGTACTAAGACCAGGTGAGAGATTCTGGAAATTCTGAAATTTTACCCACACCTATTCTGTGTTTTAATTTGGGAAACTTCACTTTCAATCTTTTTTTAAAAATGATCTTATCTAATTGTCACATTCCCCATAATGGCCATTGTAATTCTAGCTTGCATTTAGTAGATTTTTATATCATACTAGACATATGCAACTCCTGGAACTACAATTCTTATACAAAAATTAGACAGATGTGCCAAAATGCAGCACACTCACTCTCTAGATGGAAAGTATATTATTTCTTTTAGATAGCAAGGCCTTTTGATTATTCAGAGCCACATCAATAATCTAACAAAATTTTAGGCTAGTGAGATCACTTAACAATAACTTTATATCATGTGCACATTAACAAAGAAACATCAGTAGTTAATAGAATTGTGGACACCAGCCTTAAGCAACAAATGAAGGGCTGGAGATAGGATTAGACCAACAGGCCCCATAGAATAGGGACTGCAGACTAATTCAAAACAAATGGAGAACTGTTTCTACCACCAACAGTTCTAGATATGAAACCTGGGGAAATATTCAAAAAAATTGGGGAATCACAGACCTGGCCATCAGAAGTTACCAGCATATAGTCCAAGGGAAAGATCATGGGTTGGGGTTTAGACAGTACTGTTTACTGAGTTGAACAGGGTCATGTGACAAGCATTATTATTAACTTTTCTTGCCTATGATGAAAAATGCTGAGATATAAACAGTATATGTAGTAATAACAGGAGGGACTCTATCTTAAGGCTAAGATTCCATTTTAAAAACAAGGGAGTTAAGAGGTAAGACTCCTAACATATTTTATGGTAATTACCCAGCAACTAACTGTATCTTAAGGCAGGGCAAGTAGTCATAAATAGTATGTTTCCACTGCTTGAGGGTAATCACTATCTTGGAGAAGAGCAGGATCAAGAAATTTCTTGTATTAAGTGTTTCTTGCAGAATATCTAGAGGACTGACTGTGGATGGTGACATAATGTCTCTCACCAGAGATAGACAATGAGGCCATAAGTCAAGGCTATACCATTACCCCATTCTTGAAATCCTTAGAAGACTTGAATCCTAAGCCTATAAGTGTGCCTTCTCTCTGAGGTTGCCCACATTCACCTTTCTTCAAGTGTGTACTTTGCCTTAAATAAAACTTTCTTGCTGCCCAACTTCCAAGCCTCTCAGAAGGTTTATTAAGAGACTCATTTTCCAGTGGTAAGTGTCTTTGTTACTTTCCTACTTCATTAAGTTTTCTAGACTTAAGCACAAGTCTTCACTCTCTCTGGTCTACAAGTAGGGAAGGGCTACTAAGATTTCTGATTTGAGCTTGCAAATTCCTGATGCCTGGGTGACTTGTACAGGACTGCAGCTATAAGATCATACTCTTTAGTAGCCAGCCCAAAAATCTTTCTTTGCTTTGGGAAAGTTTTCAGAACATTATCACACTCCATATGGTGCTCTGTGGCTCCCCCAAATCCTGGGGTGATAGAGGCTTATTTAACATGATGTGCAGTTTCTAGTGGGCACTGGATTCTAGGTGACCCTGGCTTCAGGACTGTCCCAATACCAAGCAGGAGTTGAGTGAACTTTCCTGTCCTTCCTCTCTTCTTCCTGGCTCTCTACTGCCTGCATGGCTGCTGCCATCCACTACTACTCTCACTTTAATGAATTCCTTCCTTACCTACACTCATCTGACCTGTTCAAGAATTCTTTCTCTGTCAGAGACAAGAACCCTCCTTCTTCCGAGTTTAGGTTTCACTTAGTTCACAGGGAGAGACCTCCCCAGGTGAAGCTGCCATACAACAGTACTAGTCAATAGAAGGCCTTGTGTGCACCAACAGTGTGTGGACTAAACCAGCAGACTCCCTCCTACAGACTGTGGACTGGATTTAGGGAAGGGATTAAACCAGCAAGTCCTTCATTAAGCAATTCATGAGCAGGACAGCCTCCCATCTAGCAAGTAGAGAGATGCATGAGGAATTGTACAAAATGTAAGGTTTTTACAGAAAGGAGGGTGCAGCAAGAAAATTGTTAAATGAAGGAAAGAGGTTACTTCAGGCAAAGTCACTATCCTTTGAGGGAAAAAGCAGAGGTCTAATCATGCAGATTTCCTTATCTTCTTCTGGAGGATAGAGAGGTCTCATGGAATAGATTAACTCATGGTTGCTGACCAGAAAATTTCTGACTGACCACATTTCTCAGGGAGGTTGAAACTGCAACTAGGTTAGGTGTTAAGCCCAGGTTTGATGACTTAGCCTAACAGAAATGATTCCATTTTGGGCTCTGCTTTTCTTTTTTGACACTGACTACATAAAACCAAATACTGTAAAATCTAAATTTGATCCCCTGGCTACTTCTGCTCTACCTTGATTTTCTATTATGAAAAGGCCCATTTCTTAGAAACCACTTAGCTGTTCTTTTTTTACTTTTGGTAGGGCTAGATATTAATGCTTTCTATAAATAACACCTATGATTCTCTTGAACACATTAGCTGCTTACATTCAGTTAATATGTATTACATGTTTAGCCAGCTGGATGTCATACACTGTGTTAATTACTAAGACCTTGTTTTTAAGCTTAATGCAGTTTAATAAGGAAGCTGGATAGGCAAATTTTTATTGCAGAAGAGTGGTGATGGTTAGGAGAAAGTTCAAGTTTGGAAGCTCACTGAGGGTTCTATAAAATCTTGTGAGAGTCAGGAAGACCTTTTAAAAGAAGTGTGATCTAATTAAAATTGAGAGAAAAATGCAAACTAATCAGGTTTGGAACTAACTGGGTTGGAGGTACTGGTGGGGGTGGAGGGGTTGGGAGCAAGGGAGAATTTCCTCAACTGAACACAGAGTAGGTACAGAGACATGAAAAGAAGCAAGTTGGGGGACCCATGGATTCTGCAGATCTTTGGCCTTTTATTTTTCTCTTTCTCATATCTAAAGTCCAAAGGTATCAATGGTTTGCTTCACCTGGCAGTTCCACGCTGCACCAGTACATATGTGACTGGCAGCAGAGAGAAGTGAGATTTTAAAAACAGTAATCCAAAAGTGAGTCACATTTACATTATTTCCTTAGCTGTCATCTCTTTTTGATTTTTCAGGGATGCTTAAGAGTTAAAGGCAAAGATGTTAGGTAAAAGGTGTTTCCAATTGACTGGTTAGGACACAAGCAAGCACTACAAAGCCTTCTATGACAGGTTTCTGTACATGGAACAGGGTCTCCCCATTCAGGGTCCTCCCTGCCCCCCTGTTTGTTCTCTGTCATTTTCTTCCTTCTGTCATTCTTGCAAGTCTATTCTTTTGAAAGTTAACCTCACCCATTTTATTATTCATTGGTGAGTAAGGGACTCTCCCTTCCCAAGCTTTCTTCTAATTTGCTCCAAATTCCTCCTCCCAAATCTTTTCCTTTGCTTCCTCTCCCCAATGCACTGATTGCTATTGGCAAAATTTAAGAATCTGATTATGAGCCAAGAATGAAAATAGTAGCAGAGGCTTTCTATATCTCTGTATGAATGAGCATGACTGTGTGTATCTAAAGGCATTTGCAGGTATGTATCCATATTTGTGCTCTTCCATTGCATCACTGGCTCCAGAAAGCCAATCCCCACGAATTCATCTCTGCCTCCTTCTCTGGAATTCAGAATAAAATCTCACCAGCAACAATCTAAATCCACAAGTAGCTCTCATCTTTTTTTGAAGCTTAAAACTGGAATGAAGATTTGAAGAAAACTAAAGTGGATCATGTAGTTTCTTTTACAGAATCATCTGGATAGGTTGTATTTTTATTATTATTACTAATATTAATATTTAGATTTTTAGATATAGAAAGTATAGATGCAAATTATAATCACAAAGTTGCTAAAAAAGGAAATACAGAGAGAATAAAGTATCAATATTTTAATTACTCAATCATGTGAAACATTTAAAGCCTTTTAAAATCACTGTCATTAAAAATTAATCTTGCTTTTATATAGCAATTTGCTGTTTAAAGAGTTCTAAAATGGAAGTATCATAATTACCTTATATGTCCTTCACATTGGACATATTCTCCTTTTTACTGATGAGAAAACAAAGCAAGCAGGGTAGAAACAGAGTGGACACTGACTTCTAGCCTGGTGTTCACTTCTGCAAAGTGTGTCAGGAGCAGCCTATTAATATTGTGGGCCTAGCAAATATTATTGTTACTTTCCAGTGAGAGTTATCAGATAAATAGAGCAGAAATCCAAGTCCTTGGAATCCTTGACAAGTAGATCATTGGTAGGATAGTACCTATTTCATCTAGGAGTCCTTAGTTGAAACTAGACAGTCCACAGAGATTTAATCTAACAATTAAATTTAATAAGTGCATTGGAGCATCTACTCTGTGATACACTGCTGAGGCCTGGGATGGAAAAATGTACAAAAGGATATTCTCTGTTTCAACCATTTTTCCCAAATCCAGGTAAACCCAAGGTGGGGAGAACTAAGTGAGCCTTATGCACCTATACTCACCATGGTATCCCAGCATCTAACATTTTTCCTGGGCACAAGGTGGGGACTCACACAGAGTGTAAGACTTGCTGGATGAAGGCAGACTGAACATGGAGGAGAGGAGGATGGAGATCTCTGAGAGCTAGAAGGTGATTTATTAATAAGACTGATGTGTAATCAAATCTCATAATTTTGTTAGGATTGCATCTGAGATACCTGAGAGGGAGGTACTGAGAGTTGGATTTGCCCCCAGGGACTGAGA
This sequence comes from Manis pentadactyla, assembly GCF_030020395.1. Taxonomy (NCBI): domain Eukaryota; kingdom Metazoa; phylum Chordata; class Mammalia; order Pholidota; family Manidae; genus Manis; species Manis pentadactyla. The sequence continues at coordinate 57,258,501 of NC_080023.1, read as the reverse complement.
TATTTTTCCTTTTGGTAAAAGCATCCATAACTGCTAGCCCTGAACTTTCCAAAACAAATGTCAAGCCATAAGAACAAATAAAAAACTCTCATCGTGCTTTTCTTCTGGCATGCAACCTGGGGTCAAAATGAAGTGAATGTCACAGTGAGTTGTCTCAGAGAACTTTATGTAATCAACTAGGAGCAAAAGTCACATTGAACACTTATAGATTTTATCCTTTCCTGTAAGAAAACAGACTATTGACTATGAGTTTCTCCAGATAATTTTATATTTATGAAATATATTCTCAGGAACTTTTGACAACACATATTTCCCCTGTTTTGAACAGAGACATTACTGTGTAATGTGTACTCTTACTAAATGAGAGTTGAAAGTGTCTGACTTGTTTGTATTATTGCGTGGACTTGGCATATAATAAAAATATGTTCACATTTATTAAGCACTTATAATTGATCAGGATTATCCTCTCATTCCTAGTAACTATTTCAGGAAGTATTATAATTATAATCATTCTCAATTTGTAGATGAGAAAATGGAGCACAGTCCAGCTAAAGTAATCTGTCAAGATAATACAATTTCAAATAGCAGAGATAGGATCTAAACCAAGATGATCTACTTTAGAGCCTGCACTCATAATAACTAGACTCTACTCTCTACTACGGGCACAGTGAACGTCTAAATTAACACGAATATATAAATTTTTAGCACGTAAGTACCTTCCATTATGTAAACACATTTAAATATTTAGGTGCCCATACCAACTCTAAGGCAGAAATTTGAGACATTTAATTATATGAACAACAAACTTTTGTATAACATCATTAAAAAACTTAAAAGATAACTGGCATATAAGACGGAAAAACTACAGATAATCTTCAGTGCATAAGTTAGTAACAAATGACTACCTATCAGTCAGTTAGGAAAAAGTAACATTCCTGATGGGCAAAATGGATCAAAATGATTAAAATAACCAATAAACTTATGAAATACAAAAACATGAAAAATTACAAAGCATCTATGAAATACAGATTTTTTTAAAACTGTGTATTCAATTATGGACAATTACAGTAAATAATTCCCAGAACTGTTGAGGATGTAAGAATATAGGCAATTTCATGTGCTGTGCAAATTGGTATACCTTTAGTGATTTTGTAAAAAAAAAAATTGCTAATATCTTACATGTGTATACTTTTACTTTGTCAATTCCATTGTCTATATTCAAAGACATTCACTTCTATGCTAGAGTTATGGAAAAAACTGGGAAAAACAGGAATTTCCATCAGTAAAGAATTGTATTATCTTTGTTACATCCAACTATAGACTGTTATATGTCATTCATAAGAATAAAAACAGATCACTATCAGCCTTTTGCCTAAGATTAAGTCTATTTTCTGTTCTTACCACTTTAATATCTGAAACATCTTCTATCTGAGGACAATATATTAAATGGATTTTGGGAGCAGAGAGATGGAATAGGAGCTTGCTCCATCCACTCCATGCATCAACCAGGTATTGCAGTAGCTCTGGGAATGGTGCACCCTTCCCAAATTAAAAAAAAAGAATAAAAACATAATTTGTGTGTCAGCTCCAAAATGTATTCATGTTATAGAGTTCAGTGAAAAAATAGAGTACAAAATGAATATAAAATAAAATACAAATTATTATACACGTAAGTATATAGGTTTTATGTGTACATTTATATATTTCGAGGAATAAATACAATACTGTTAGAAGTGATTATCCCTGAGGGTAGAATAAGGAAAGCACCTTCATGTTCTATGTTATTTAATTTTTTCAATAATCACATGCCAAAAATAAAGATATTTATATGTACATGTTTACATGTATGCATATATGTGTGCCTATTACTTATCCTTCTTTGAGTAAGATAAATGGTGTTTTTGTCCTCAAGGAGTCTGTTTCAGGACAAAAAACCTAATTGATAATGATCTGCTTTTTCACAGAATTTTATGACATAGAAATAACATTTTAAAATAAAGCTTTTCAAGCCTAGCACAAAACAAGTGCTTAGTAAACAAAATCCATTTTCCTTCTTTTGATGGTTATAGAAAGAAGAGATAATGCACTTTTTGTAGGAAAATGAGATATGCACTATTTACAGGAAGTTAAAATGTTATTTTCAAAATTAATCAACAACTGGACAAGTTCTGAATTAGGGCGGTGACCACAAAGGCAGAAAATGGAAAACAATGGAGATGGAATCAGTGGGACTCAGTGCCTGATGTTGTTGAGGGAAAGTTAGGCAGCAACATCTGAAAGTTTTCATTTGTAAAGGGCAGCCTGGAAATGTGGGGATGGGGGAAACACTACCAGCAGAAGCCTTTAGTATAATTCAGTGGTCTAATTATTTGGTTTGATCTGCAGGACATGTTAACCTTAAAAATAAAACTGTCAGTTATTTTACCGGCAAAATGAGTTTATTTGGAAATAACAGAGAATTGCAATTCAAGACATGCAAGCTTTGGCAAAACCATAGGCAAATCCAACAAAGGAGAGAAATGTTATTTTATGGATGAGAAGAAAGAAGTTGGGAGGGGCTGTTTTGAACAAAAGTCCATTGGAGAAACGCAAGAGATTCAGAGTGAGTACAGTTTGTTCTTGGCTGAGTTGCTGGGATAGTCAAGTTCTCATAGGAGCTGCGCTGTACCTCCTTCCCTGTTGGCCCATGTGATTGGTGATTCTTTCCTGCTGAGCATTCCTCTTGTAGGGTCTGTAATTGGTGTGGAGGAGTATGGCTCCCACTTCTGGTCTCTGGACTATCTGTTAATGAGGTTTCCTTTTTTAAATTTTCAGATACTTTTTCTAAAATTTTACCATCAGATATTTCTTTATTTGGGTTAATCCATTTGTTACAGATCTACTAACTTCATTTTCTTTCTACAGTGCACCCCTCCCACACTGGGATTCTCTGTATTAAAGGAAACACACTAGGTGGCTAAAAGAACTATTGCCTCCAAGAGACTCATGTTATAATACAAACTCTTTGAAAAAGAGAATAAAAGCCATAGCAGTCACAGCTGTGTGAGTGTGTAACAACTTACCAGGCAGCTTTTTGGGAAAGGGTGGATAAAAGAAGACAGAGAAAGGCTAATATCAAGGAAGGACAGATTTGTCAAAAGCTGCATCACAAACTCAGTGGGGAACAGAAGGTAGTGAAAGATGTTGAAAGCCAATGAAGGAAAGTTTGCTTAATTAAATATTCTGTGATTAACCCTGAACATGAACTGGGATGTCATGGGATCACGAGATGAATCACCAATGATAACCATCTTGTTGAACTTTATAATTTTCAGACAAGTTAGTCAATGGGAGTGTACTCCACTTTACTGATATGTAAGAGAGAATAGTAAAGGTACTGTGAGAGGTTACAAAGGAGCCTTCTGTACCCTGAGAATCCATGTCTTAGATATCTATTGCAATGTCATTAATTTCATCCTCTTTAAATACGCTCACCAAGCATTTGAATTTTTTCATTAAATTAAACATATTCAGGAACTAAAGATGCTCTGAATTTGAGATCTGGCAAAAGCTATTAAATGAGACCATCATTCTTTATTGTTATATAATACATACATAATTAATCAAAGTGATTTTTTACCAAAATACTGTTATATTTCTTCTTAGTCTTTTTATGTGCCTCATCAAAATTTTGATAGAGAAATTAAAACCTCTGTGGTTTTCATTCATCAGGGAATTTATTATGCATAAATATGATATAAATTTATCACACATTTTTATATGGTTTTAAATATTTTACTTTATAGTGATTTGTACTTTCTTATTTTTCAATGTCCCGTCCAGCGGGACCTAGTTATTTGTGGGGACGAGGGGGATCCGACCTGAAAGAAAATGGGGGCGAGAGAAGAGCGAAGGCAAGACAGTATTCTGATCAAGCCTTCAAATTTTATTGTAAGACGGGGGTAGATATACACCAGTGTTCAGGGGCAGAGTGGGCCATAGGATACTTGTAAGCAGGGGATTGGCTGCATAGCAGGGATGGCGCAGCGAGTTACATTCTGATTGGTATATGATAATGGGGAAGGAGGGGGAGAAGAGTATCTCTTGGCGCGCGCGGGCTTTCTTGTTGGCGCGCGCGGGCTCGCAGCTAATCTCCAGGAAGTGAAGCAGGAACCTCATGAACTGTGGCCATCTTGTTGTCTTTGTGTGGCTCCCAACATCTCCTCCCTTTCTATTTATTTCAGAAAGGTGGGCCTTAATCGAGTGAGGGAATAGAGGCCTGGCTCCTCCAGCAGGGTAACATTTCGCAAATGCTCTCGGTATCTTTTAGGGAGGAGAGGCAGAGCTGAAAGCCAAATTGATCTTAATATATCAAGGCTTTATGTACATATGGATACCAACCTCTATGCAAGCCAGGCGTATTCTCAGGGAGGACCAGAGAGGTTCTAGGAAGAACCCTCCCTTGCGGTACTTTGTCTCGCACTCATCTCGATGCCCATACCCTCATAGTTAGGGGTATGTCTGGTTCTGGCTGACCAGCATATGGGCCACATTAAGTACGGTGCCAGAATCGATGGTACCATGGTTGAGGCGCCTGTAAAGTTGAGAACTGGAGACCGGGAGCATTGGTTGGTTCGGTGTAAGACTCTTCATCACAGGCTGTAAGTCTGTGATAATGAACAGCAACTGCTGGCTTGACGAGCTGGTCAACCTGCTCTCGAATAAAAACTGTCAGTTTTCTTAAGGCCCAAGGGCCAAGAGACACTAAAAGGAAGAATCCTGCCAAGGGTCCAAGGATGGTGGGGATCAGAGTAGTTAACCAAGGGGTGGCAGAGGTCCAGTTTTTATACCAGGCCTCATCCTTTTCTCTTTGTTTTTGCCTGGCTTCTAGGTTTTTCTTAACTTTATCAATGCTATCTTGCACTAACCCTGTTTTGTCTTTATAGAAGCAACATTCTTCTTTAAGAGCAGCGCAGAGGCCTCCTTCTTTCAGGAAAAGGAGGTCTAACCCTCGGCGATTTTGGAGCACTACCTCAGAGAGAGAGACAACAGATTCTTTCAGGCTGTCTAAACCTTCTTGCAGATTTTGTATGTCTTTATCAATAGCCTGACTAAGAGCATAATATTGTTGTTTAGAAGTAATTATGGAGGCAATGCCTGTTCCAGCCCCAGCTGCTCTTAATCTTAATATCACAGATAAGGTAATGGCGGTTACTGGCTCACGCTTAGTGCAAGTAGAGCCCGAGTAATATGGAAGGAGGTCTTCGGTGGGATGTATGGAAATCTTGGGCATGAGCATGACTAAAACACAATATTCATTGTTAGATATTAGCAAGCGCGGGTTAACAGAGGGCGTTATGCCAAAGGAGCAAGCAAAATAAGTACCGTTGGGCGCGACAAGGAATTCATAGGACAGCGGGGGTGAGAAGGAGCTGTTACAAATGGGTATTAGCTGAGGGGGTAGACGCAAGACGGGGCTATGTATACAGAGGCCTATTCCCGAAAGCTGCGTCAATGTGAGACCCGGAGAGGTCTCTGAAAAACGGGAGGGGTCTGACCAGCGAGTCTTGCTGGAGTCATTGGTAAGTATGAGGTCTGCTGAGGTGTTTACTAAAACTGCTATCCCTTCGTAAAACGGGGGAACGGGGGAGAAACATAACCAGCACTCGCTATATCCAGTGGAGTTAAGGGATTCTGCAGTCACATTAGCCAGGCCTTTAAGGATTTCGCCTGTAGAGGGTAAAACTGGGGGGAGCAAGGCCTGGAAAACAGTACTAGTAGACAGGGGAGAAGGGTTAGAAGGTCTTGGGTCTCTTGCCTTAGGGGCAATAGGGCCAAGGACAACGTGCTTGTTGGCGTTTGGAATGGATCGAATTAATTTGATTTTAAAAGTGAGCCCAGGGTCCTTTCCTGAAACATAAAGCCTTAGCCCCCATTCATGTCCCCTGAGCCATCCATCAATAGGGGCCCTTTTTCCCTTGTCAGTAAAGGCAATGGAGAGCGGTGTACATCGCCCCCTTGTGGATTGGGTGCTTTGACATTCTGGGGTAACAGTTGAGTTAGGCTTGGGATTCCAAGCCCTACTTACAGTTATATAATCCCAGGTGGAGCTAGGCTTCCAACTAGCATCTCCTGTAGTCTCACACCCCCAGGAGTCACAGAAATAGGAGTCTCTATATCCACATTTATAGTTAAGGGCTCGATCTCTATGAGCTCCCGGGCAAACATAAAATTCTGTTTCTCTGAGGTAGGTTCTCCTAGGGGTGTTGTTACACCCAGGAGAGGTGGTAGATTGTCCCTCAGGGTAGGTCTCAGGGGAGGTGGAAAAAGGAAAGTAAATGTCTGGGGTCCCCCAGGCTGCAGAAGCTCCAGCGGCCAAGTCACAGAGGTCAGGGGCAAGAACAGGCCATGGGGGGGAACTTGCTAAGGTAGAAGAACTGAAAACGACGTCTCCTGCTTCACTGGTGACTGTCCAGGTGAAATTGAAAATCTGATGGGTCCAAACGGGGCGAAAGGTCATGACGAGGGTCAATAGTGTAGAAATCTTCATTTTTGCCTCCTGAAAATAAACAGAAAGGGAAGGCTTCTCAGGGGTTAATATGCCCTGGACTGGAATTATTATTGTTTTTGCCTCTATTTGTGTCTAGGAGTTTAATGAGCCTATCTGGGAGCCATCGGGCATTTTGTGCCTTAGCATCATATATACAAGCATGTCCTTTCCCCCATATGAGCACAGGGTCAGGCCCGTGCCATGTGTTGGTCATCGGATCTCTCCACATAGCCTGTGCATAATTATCTGCCGTGGAGGGATGCCAAAGGCGATCAGCAGCGGTTTTACCCGCGGAGTCATAAGTAAGGAAATTAAGAACAAACAGTGCATGATTTAGGAGTGTCTTTGCATTACCTGTTTTCGGATAGAGTACTTCTCCCCCCGACTGAAATTTGAATAACATGTTTTTAAGGGTTAAGTGGGCTCTTTCAACAATGCCTTGGCCTTGGGGATTATAGGGAATTCCTGTTATGTGCTTAATACCTAACTGCGCACAGAACTGTTTAAAGCTAGAGCTGGCGTATCCAGGCCCATTGTCAGTTTTTAAGATTTTAGGTTGTGGTAGATATGCCAGGCATGAGAGAACATGGGTAATAACATTTTTAGTTGCCTCTCCCGTTTGCAAGGATGCACATAGGAAACCACTACATGTGTCAATAGACACATGGATATATTTTAATTTACCAAAGGGAGGGTAATGAGTGACATCCATTTGCCATATCTCTCCTGGAACCAACCCCCGGGGGTTGATTCCGTTATGAGGCTCTGGGAGGAGAGTTAGACATCCTTGACATTGCCGAACTATTTGGCGGGCCTGTTCTCGGGTGATTGAAAATTTGAGTCTAAGAGTGTGAGCATTGAGATGATGTAGTTCATGAGCCCGTTGGGCTGCAGCCAAGGGTGAGTCTGACGTGACAGAGGCTACTAATTGAGTCGCCAGATCAACTCTGTCATTGCCTTTGGCAAGCGGCCCTGGAAGGCCAGTGTGAGCGCGTATGTGCCCGATGAAAAAAGGGGCATCGCGGTTTAGAATTAATTTTTGCAATTTTGCGAATAGGGGGGAAGCATTTGTAGAGGGACGTATGTAAGGCACTGTCTCTAATAGGGGAACAGAGGTTGCTACATAGGCACTGTCAGTGTAAAGGTTAAAGGGGGCATCTATTAAAAGCTCAAAAACTTTGATTATTGCAGTTAGTTCAACAAGTTGTGCAGAAGAGAGGTCTGTCTGTATTCGGGTAACTTGCCCATTAATACTGAAAGCGGCTATACCGGAGGAGGACCCATCAGAGAACACCATTACGGCCCCAGCAATTGGCGTGGTTTTAGTCCTCTTGGGAAAGACAACCGGGGTCTTTTGAAGGAACTGGACTAATCTGTCTGCAGGGTAATGATTGTCTATTGTCCCTTGGAAGGAGGTGCAGCTAATTGCCCAATCATCATCATGTTGAATAAGCCATTGTAATTGAGATGTATTGTATGGGAGGGTTATAACTTCAGGGTCTCTCCCAAACAACTTGAGAGCTGCCTCTCGGCCTAAACGTAAGAGGGCAGCAACTAATTGAGGATAGGTAGCTAAGACTCTAGGGGGGGAGGCTGGCAAATGAACCCAAAATAGTGGATGGTTTTGCCAAAGGACTCCTGTAGGGGAGAAGGGGGTAGGGAAAATGAGCAGCCACAAACTTAGATGTGGAGAGAAGTAGCTAATGGTCTGTTCAGAAATAGCCCGCTCTACAATGGTTAATGCCCTTTGTGCTTCTGATGAAAGCGAGCGGGGGGAGGAAGGATCAGGGTCTCCACGTAGGACATCAAACAAGGGCTTTAATTCTCCGGTGGTCAGCTTTAAATAAGGCCTGAGCCAGTTGATGTCTCCTAGCAGACGCTGAAAATCATTAAGAGTGTTTAAGGAGCTTCTCTTTAACTGAATTTTTTGAGTGAGGATTTTATTAGAAAATAATTCAAAGCCTAAAAAAAGTTGGGGGGGGTGGACCTGGACTTTTTCTGGGGAAATTTGTAGTCCTCGATCTCGGAGGGCAGTGACTAGCTGTTGACTGGCCGCATAGAGCTGTTGCTGGTCAGGACCGGCAAGAAGAATATCATCCATATAATGGATAATATACAAAGTGGGGAAGAGCAACCTAAAGGGGTCTATAGTCTGGGCTACAAACTTTTGGCACAGAGTGGGGCTGTTGGCCATTCCTTGTGGGAGAACTCTCCACTGAAACCGGGGAGAAGGCCCTACACAATTGGTAATGGGTATACTAAAGGCAAAACGTTTGCAATCATCAGGATGCAAAGGTATGGAGAAAAAGCAATCTTTTAGATCAATTACTAATTTGACATACCCTTTAGGGATGGCTATTGGAGAGGGAATTCCCGGTTGTAATGCGCCCATAGAGACCATAGTCTTATTAACCGCCCTGAGGTCTTGTAGGAGCCTCCACTTGCCTGATTTCTTTTGGATTACAAAGATTGGGGTGTTCCAAGGGGATGTAGAAGGTTCAATATGTCCAGCAGCCAGCTGTTCCTGCACTAACTCTATGGCTGCATTTAATTTTGTAGTGGTAAGGGGCCATTGATCGATCCAGACAGGAACATCACTTTTCCAAGTAATCTTGTCTGCCTGGAGTGCAGGAGGAGCAACGGCCCTTACGAAAAATGTTTTTCAAACCCTAAACCTGAGCGGTCTATCTTAGGCGTGGCCAGTATCGGGTTGGGATCTCCCTGTTTTAGTTTGCCCAACCCCTGACCAGGGAGGTAACCCTTTGAAAGCATCTGCTGTGTTACAACTTCATTAGGGCTACACATGATGACCTTCATTTGAGAAAGGATATCTCTTCCCCAAAGATTTACCGGCAACCCAGGAACTACGAAGGGTTGAATGAATCCGGTATTTCCTTCTTCATCTTCCCAGTTTAATAACTGTGAGCTCTGTAAGGTGTTTCTTGACTGCCCAATTCCTTGTAGATGGGTCAAGGAAGCGTGTAAGGGCCAGCTGGAGGGCCATGAAGCCTGAGATATGACCGTAGAGTCGGCCCCCGAATCTAAAATTCCTTCAAATACTTTTCCTTGGATCTTAAGTTTAAGAGTGGGGCGTTCTTTAGTAATAGCTTGGATCCAATATAAGTCTGAAGAACCTGGGGTAGAGGAGCCTCGCTGCTTATGAATAGCAGGGTGAGATGTACTTAAAGGGAGGGGGAGCGCCTGCGCAAGGCGCTGACCTTTCATAATGCTGACAGGGCACTGGGGGGCACTAGCAAGAATTTTTATTTCTCCAGTATAGTCATTGTCAACTAAGGAAGGGTGGACAATAAGGCCGTTTATTGTGGTGGAAGCTCGCCCTAAAATTAGAAAATAAGTATCTTTGGGAGGTGGGCCATAAATTCCTGTGGAAATAATTGTAATTCCCTCTTCAGGCGTTAATATTGTTGAGGAGGAGGCACAGAGGTCAAGTCCTGCACTCCCGGGTGTGGCCCGATAGAGGGCGGGAGTGCTACAGCTAGGCTGTTCCCCGAGGCCGGCTGAAATGGAATTGGCTGGGGGGCCCGGGGCTGGCCCCTCAGCTCGTTTCCCTGAAAAGGGGGGGTGAAAGGATTTGTGGTACTGTAAAAAGGATTTGTTGGATTGTTACGGCACTCTTTGGCCCAGTGCCGCCCCTTATGGCAGCGAGGGCAAATACCGGGGACTGACCCAACTCTAGGAGGAGGAGCTGTGGTAGGGCATTGGCGAGCGAAATGGCCTGGCTGTCCACATTTAAAGCAGTTACGCATAGGCGGTGCGCCCTTGGGGAAGGAAGGAGGATAAGAAGCCGGGGGAGTTTGAACAGCGGCACCTACAGCTAAAAGGGCTTGGACTTTGGATGTAAAAGGATCGACATCTCTACACATTCTCAGCATTTCATCAAGAGTTTTGTCTCGAGTCTTACCGCGGAGGACGGCTCGACATGCCGAATTGGCGTTTTCATAGGCTAGCTGTTTTACAATCTTATCATTGGCAGCCGCGGAACCAAGGGTCCTTTCGGCGGCCTCTAACAGTCTGCTAACAAATTCGCTATAGTCTTCTTGCGAGCTTTGAGTGATCTTAGTTAGAGGAGTGTTAGCAGTCCTGGAAGCAGGGAGTGATATCCAAGCGCCCAAAGCGGCATCTTTCACTTGAGATAAAAGACCAAGGGGAAGGCGCTGCTGCCTGGTTTCAGAGATATATCTGCCCTGTCCCGTAAGCTTATCAAAAGTCTAGGACGCTGTTGGGGAATGAGGGTCTTTTACATTGGCAGCAGCGATGGTCTGACAGCGGTCAGCAAAATCTGCCTTCCAAGTTAAAAACTGACCACGGGTAAGCACAGCCTGGACTATACGCAGCCATTCACCTGGGAGTAAATGTCCTCTTCGAGACAGCGAATCAAGAACAGAAAGGGTAAAAGGGGCATTGGGGCCATAAGCTTTAACGGCCGCGTTCAGCTCTTTTAAGCTTTTGAAATGGATTTTGTGAAATTCTCTAGGGCCATCAGCAGGCTCGGCCGGCTCTGGCTCAGCCTGCTCCTCTCCCTCACTTTCTATTTCCTGAGCAGCAGGGGCGTCTTCGCCGTCGCTTTCAAGATCGCCCTCCTCCGGGCTATGTGTTGTGGAGGTGGGGCCAGAGCGGGCGGAGGCCCGGGTAAGAACAGGAAAGAGCAGTTTTTTAGGTTGTTTTTTAGGTTTTGTGGCTGTAAGCGGTTTCTTAGAGAGGCCCCTTTGCGAATATAATGCGGGACGAACTGGTTGGGAGACAACTAATTTTTGGAGATGGCAAGTTATTCTTTGTTCTACTATCTGTGCTATTAGGTCTTCAGTGCTGGTAGGGGGGCTAACAGGACCGGGAGCCGGAGGGGGTAGCGGAGGGGCCGACGGGGGCAAAAAGGCCGGGGCGCAAACATTGGGAGGCTGAATAGAGGGAGTGTAAGAGGCTCTTTTCAAAACTGGGGGTGTGTAAGAAGGGGGGTTAAGCGACGGGGCGGCAAGGGGCCAATCTGGGTTGTGATACTTGGCCGCTTCGTCTTCTAGTTCAGCCGCGTCTCCCGGATCTAAAGGCTCGCCATTTTGGCTCTTAGTCACGACTGGAAAAACCTTTTGTGTATCGACAAAGTCCGAATCTCGAGGGAGAGGCGGATAAATGCAACATTTGGGAGGGGTATCATGGAGGGCACCGAGCAAAGATGGTGTCGGGCTAGGGGAGGGGGATTTAGCTGATTTTGGGGCAGGGGGATCACTCGAAAGAGACGATTTTGAGGCCGCCCGAGATAAGGGGCGGAGGCAATATTCTGCCACTGACAAGAGTTGACGTTTATCAGGGTCAGTATTTTCAACAATATCTCTGATAAGACCCCAATAGGAAAATACTGAAACAGGAACAGAGTCAGGGCCGTTTTTGATAAGATAATCATTTAAATCTCTACCTACTTTCTGCCATTTTTTAGGATGAATTTCGGGGCCATTAATGATAAACCACGGACAGACTTCATCAACAAAAATAAAAAACTTTACCAAGTCTTTCTTTTTAACTCGAACTCCTCTCTCCCTAAGTGAACTTTTTAGGTCTCTTATGAAGACCGCTTCTTTACTTAATTTAGTTCCCATTTTCTTGTAAGGCGGCCGGTACTCACCAGGGACGACGACCTCCGTGAGCGGCGAAAGGCGTCTCCTATTGTTTCATCAAGAAGGGGTCTGGCCAGACGATATCTTACTCGGGGGTCCGCCTGCGAAGGATCCGCGCCTCGAGCCCCACGTTGGGCGCCACTTGTCCCGTCCAGCGGGACCTAGTTATTTGTGGGGACGAGGGGGATCCGACCTGAAAGAAAATGGGGGCGAGAGAAGAGCGAAGGCAAGACAGTATTCTGATCAAGCCTTCAAATTTTATTGTAAGACGGGGGTAGATATACACCAGTGTTCAGGGGCAGAGTGGGCCATAGGATACTTGTAAGCAGGGGATTGGCTGCATAGCAGGGATGGCGCAGCGAGTTACATTCTGATTGGTATATGATAATGGGGAAGGAGGGGGAGAAGAGTATCTCTTGGCGCGCGCGGGCTTTCTTGTTGGCGCGCGCGGGCTCGCAGCTAATCTCCAGGAAGTGAAGCAGGAACCTCATGAACTGTGGCCATCTTGTTGTCTTTGTGTGGCTCCCAACATTTCAATATGTTAGACTTATCTCTTTAATAGGATCAGAAATTCTTAAAGTACCAAGACTATGTTATATACTTCTTTAATATACCTTTACCCCATCTGTACAACAGCTAAGAAATGCTAGACACCCAAGAAAATCTCAATAAACACAGCTAGTATTAATGTTAAAATAATTTTAAAGTACTTACAAAGTGGAAAATTTTCTTTTTTCTTTCAGTGTACTAGTCTATGATTAAGCCTTCCAAACCTGACTATTTTGAATACTTTGGCAGAATTTATGGAATTCTACTGTATAAAGAATTTGTCCAGTACTGGGATGACATAAAAGCATTTGAGGCAAGAGCAGATGACCTTGTCATTGCCACCTTTTCCAAATCTGGTAAGTCTCCTTCTTATTTCAAATTGGTCCCCATTTTACCTAGAAATGACAAAACCACCTTGAATGGTAAATATCAAGCTGTTTACTTCTTCCACACTCATTCTCCGTATTAAATAAGTATAGATACAGAAGTTTTGGTCCAGACATAGAACATGTGGCATATTATAGTTCTATTCTAAGACCACAATCTGTATCTATGATTTGAGCAGCACATGGACAAATGGGTATTGTTGGTCACTTCAAAAATTATGTAACATAGAACCATAACTAAAATTTAAAACTACCAACTGTTTACCTTATGTCATTGTTGTTATTGTATAGATAAAGTATAAGCAATTTTCACAGATTAAAAAAAATGCAGCTCTTTTTCTACTAACCCACTCCTCTTCTTTAAGTCCCTCCCACAATGTCCATTTTTAATCGATGTCTTTTCTCCTGAGATTAGCTCAACTGTCAATCATAGTTCTGGAGTCTTACAGTCATAGACCTTTAGAAATTAGAAAGGTCCCATCCAGAGTTCTCTACCTAGTTGTTACATTTAGCATTTACATATGTCAAACACTAAATATGTCTTTGGCTACTGACTTGGAAGACATCCCTCCACTTCTCTTCCCTGTCTGGATCAATGTCTCCACAATACCAGTTATCTAAAGAGGCAACCTGAGAGCTGTTCCAGATTTAATTCCTCTGGCTTCTTCATCTCCCATACTCAATCAATCAAAATGTTTTGCCCGTTTCATCTCATAGATATTCACAGTCAGTCTCTTACAGTTCTCTTGTCTCCCTTATTGACCCCTTACCACTGTTTAATTCACTCTGCCACTAGAGGAATTCTTCTGAAACATAGTGCTGATAATCTTATTCTCTTGCTTAATGTACATCGGTGCCTTTCCAAACTTTCAGAAAACCGCCTGAACTCTTTAGAATGAGCTAACAAGGAATTTTAGACTTCTATCTGCCTGCCTCTGTAGCCTCATCCCCATCCATCTCTTCATATAGACTCTGATTTAGGTTTTATAATCTCTTTCCAATTCTTTTCCTCATCACTATATTATTTTAAGTATCTGACCTCTGATTTAAAAAAAAAATAAAAAGACAGTTCTTCTTCCTGGTGGACCCTTCCCTCTCTCACAAAATGGTGAACTGATGCTAGTGATTGGTTAAGGCTAAACTCAGTATCACGACTTAAAGGCATATATTGTTGGAACATTCAGCAACAGCAGCTTACTGAGTTAGTGTTCCTCCCCTGCAGCTCTTGAAATCCCTGTGCCCGCTTGCATTATAACATTTTAAGGAAGAAAAGTATTGTAATTACTGACAATTGTTTTTAAGTCTTCAAAGGTTCTTTGGCCATCATAGGGCAAGAACCAGAATTATTCTCTCTATCCTCTGAACTAGGACTAAACTTGAGGCATAAAAAACTATCCATACAGTTTGCTGTTGAAAACATACTCAAGTCTATCATCTATTATTCAAACCTTCTTACTTTTTAGACGTAAAAATTTAGATCCAAAACTGTTATTAGCTTGCATCATGTCACAGTTCATCATGGACAAGCTTAGACTCCATCAGTGTTGCGTCTTACTTCAATATTAATTGTTATTTATTGAAATTAAATATTAGAGAAAATATTTCTTTATTCTTGTGGCTATTCTGACACCTTTCAAATAATATTGCATTGGTGTCTTTCTACTTTATCAAGTTGTAAGTCCACCATCCCCATCATCAGTCCTGTGTGGTCAGTGGAGAATGTAGGTTTGTTTCATTTTTACAGGTACAATCTGACTTAGTGAAATTGTATACATGATCTATAAAGAGGGTGACATGGAAAAGTGCAAAGAAGATGTCATTTTTAATCAAATACCTTACCTGGAATGCAGAAAAGAAGAGTTGATGAATGGTGATGTTTAAGTTGATTTTAAAAACATATACATTTATTTTAAGTCGTGTAGATGGTGCAAGGAAAGAGACTATAAACAAGAGTGGAAGTTAGTATTATGTTTTCTACATAGGAAAGCATGTAAATTTAAATTTAAATCTTAACTGAGTTTATGGTGTAGCATGTGTCTGGAATAGTAAATAAAGATAGCTCTTAAACACCTTCAGCAGAGCCTAGTAATATGTGAGCACTTAGCTCTCTGTGGGCTGAATGTGATAACATTTTAAACACTAGGAAAATACCCATAAAATTTTCAAGGACATACGCAAAAAGATATTCACAACAGATTCTTTTAATATTTTGAAAAATTATAAATAGCAAATGTTAATAAAAATAGGTAGGAGTGATATAAAAACATAAACTCATTAAAATTTTAGGATATTCTACATTTCTTGACATTGCGGTGTGTATAACATATTGAGAAAAAAGCAATTAAAAGGTATTAAAAATTCTATCTTTGTGTGTGGTATTTTGATGGCTGTATGTGCATATGCATTTATTTATATGGAAGGCTGTTTACCAAACTGTTAGTGATGATGATTTTCAAAGTAGTGAAATTTATATGATTATTTTCTCTATCATTTCCTCCATCCTTTAGATATCCTCTAGCCTTTAGATAAAGGAAATGAAAGAGAAAGTATGATCAAATACAATTTCTGTCACAGTATGTATTATGATTATTATGAACACAACAGAGAATTTTAAACTTGCTTCCATTTTTAATATATCTATAAGATCCACATAAATTTTATACTTTTTGAAGTTACTAACTTTTAATTTTTTAGAAATCAGAAGTTAGACACTTAAAACACATGGCATCTCCTAGAAGAGTGAAGACTCATCTGCCACCTGAACTTCTCCCAGCCTCATTGTGGGAAAAAAACTGTAAGGCAGCCAGCTCCAAGTATTCTTAGAACTTCATCTAACTCAAAGAAATTAAAAAATGATCATGTCTTGTGCATTTGTTTATTTATTCTTTCACTGAATTTATGGACATTTAATAAATGTAGATGATAGCATAGTCAGAGAGTCTAGATTTCAATTCCAACTCCAGATGATTCTGAAAAAACACGTGAGCTCTCAAAGCCACAATTTCATCTGTAAAAGAAGGATAATAATAGTTTCTTTCTTAAAGAGTTGTGATAAGGAGTAAATGAAATAATGCGTGTAAAGAGCTTAACACAATGCCTAGCATATTGTAAACCCTCAGTAAGTGATAGTTAACTTTTGTATTGGTTGTTATTACTGATTGTACTGAAAATACTCCTTTTATGAACTATAGTGCTTGGCATTGTGAGGCATGTGAATGAACTAGACAAGGATAAAGCAGGTAAGTGTCATGTAATAATTGTTTACTGAGTTTCTATCATGTGCCAGCAATGTAACAATTAACATGCAACTCTTGTTTTCTTGGACACATGGTCCACTTGGGGAAATGGAAAGATGAACAGACAATGCAGGAGGTGCCATAGGTCAAGAGAAGAATTCTAGCCCACACACTGAGGGCAGGGACGGCAACCAGGAACAAGTAGCTTCTCAACTGATATTTGAAGGATGCACGGGAGTTAGTCTGTATGATCCCCGAGGCAAACCCTGGGGTATCTGAAACCAGTTCTGTTTAGCTGGAAGGTTGAACACACATGTTGACTGGGTAAGTGAAGGAAGATAAGCTAGGGCTTGATTATAGTAGACATTGAAGCCAAGTTAACATGTTTGGACTCTGAAGATAATGAAGATTTGTAGACACATTAAGTTAATGACCGACATGAAAAATTTTGCTTTTTAGAAAGAATGATACATGTAACTCCAAAGTACAATCAAAACAGTAAGTCTTGGACTAATGATGTTCCTCAAGATGCTTCTAGATTTTACAATTCTAATATTTTAATGTTTCTAATATTTTTTTACCCATATTACACATAGGAGATATTAAAGTACTATATGGAGTCATAACTAACCAAAAAGGGGACTTATCACAATCATTAAATATCTGTAGTCTGATGTCACAAGATGTATTTGATATTTTGTGGAGATCTATGGTCCAAATTCTGAAGATTCTAATGTTTCTTATTTGTTTACTTTTATCATAAAAGCCATGCATCCTGTTAAAATTATTCCATACAGAAAGTCTCTCTCATTAATAAAAGCCATATATGTATTTTCCAGGAGATGTGTCATTATCATTTTTCAAGATATTTGACCAAGTCACTTCTTTCCCTTGCAGAATAGGTTGTAGTCTTGATATTGCTCATTTACTTCTCAAATGAAATAGACACTGTAATTTATAACAGTCCTCAGTCTTCACAAAAACTGCTTAACATCTCAGCATCAATGAGTGGAGATAGCTGGATGGATTCATATCCTGACTCTTTCCAGGGTTATTCACTGAGAGCCAAGAAGACAGATGGATTGAGACAATTAGTAAAAGTGTGTTTGGAGTGTTGGGCCAGAAACTATGAGTGACAAAAAAGAAGAAAGTTGAAGAAAAAGGGAACAAGTTTACAGATAACAGAAAATATTGAGGCCAAGAAATTTGAGGCCTTGGAGTCTGTACAGAAGTAAAAAGCCTCATGGATGACCTAGAGCTAAGTTTTCAATGTGGATCGTGTTCTGAGCTGCAGAGAATATCCAAGACAAAGGAAATAGCATGAAGAAATGCAATGGTTGAATATTCTGAGGTAAATTTTTAGAGATAGTGGTGAAGAGTTCTATTCAGCTAATAGGCAAAAAGGGCTAGAGAGAGTTGTAAATAAAACTGGAAAAAAATTCAATATGGCTAATGGTAGCTTTGATAAAAAAAGAACGTTCACTTTTGTTCTGTAGTAATAGAGGTTTTTATAATGTGATCTTTAAAATGCAAGCCATACTTCCTAGAATAAGCCAGAATATTTTCTCCAGCTGTAGAGACTTCAGTAAGACAAGTTAGTGAGCCTGATTACATCCAGTAAACAGGGGAGTCCACAGCAGCCTTCCCTGATGGCACTGCTCAGATGCCTGTGGGTGGAAGTGCAAGACCAAAGGGATACTGGAATTTAGTTTTTCAGATCCTTTCCGGCAGCATTGAGTATCAAAAGTAGAAGACACGATAGAGATTTGACCCAAGTCACTTGTTAAGTAGATAGAAAATCTAGATCCAAAATGACTGGTACTTTGTACAAGATGATAAAACTTCTTAGTGCCAGAACTAGCAACTAAAGCCAAGGCTCCTGGATTATTAGTTTATGGGTGATTCCTCTCTATATAAAACAAATTTAACAAGGTGTTGGTGAAAATTATATATATATATATATATTTTTTATAAATAATTATTTTTTATTGAAGGGTAGTTGACGCACAGTATTACATTACATTAGTTTCAAGTGTACAACACAGTGGTAGAACATTTATATACATAATTCTAGGTTCCAGCTATCACCCTACCAAGCTGTTACAATATCTTGACTATATTCCTTATGCTATACATTACATCCCGGTTACTTATTTATTTTACCATTGGAAGTCTGTCCTTTTTTTTTTTTTTGTGAGGGCATCTCTCATATTTATTGATCAAATGGTTGTTAACGACAATAAAATTCTGTATAGGGGAGTCAATGCTCAATGCACAATCATTAATCCACCCCAAGCCTAATTTTCGTCAGTCTCCAATCTTCTGAGGCATAACAAACAAGTTCTTACATGTAGAACAAATTCTTACATAATGAATAAGTTACATAGTGAACAGTACAAGGGCAGTCATCACAGAAGCTTTCGGTTTTGCTCATGCATTATGAACTCTAAACAGTCGGTTCAAATATGAATACTCATTTGGTTTTTATACTTGATTTATATGTGGATACCACATTTCTCTCTTTATTATTATGATTTTTAATAAAATGCTGAAGTGGTAGGTAGATACAAGATAAAGGTAGAAAACATAGTTTAGTGTTGGAAGAGAGCAAATGTAGATGATCAGGTGTGTGCCTGTAGACTATGTGTTAATCCAAGCTAGACCAGGGCAATAAAACATCCACGTATGCAGAAGATTTCTCTCAGAACAGGGGGGGTGAGGTTCTAAGCCTCACCTCTGTTGATCCCCAATTTCTCACCTGATGGCCCCCCTGCGACTGTGCCTGTCTTAGGTTGTTCCTCCATTGAGGAATCTTACCCGTCTCTGGCTAACCAGGCATCTTCCGGGGCCATACAGGGAAATGTGAAGTTGGTAAGTGAGAGGGAAGCCTTATTGTTTGAAAAGGTTAGCTTTTTACTTCTTTGCATATTTATGCCCTGTGGCTTCTATGCCCAGCATTTGTCTTGAGGTATCTTTAGCACTTGGAAGAATTATGATACTCAGTAAATTTGATATGAGGCACGATTTCTATTTAAGGGTTGTAATTAGGAAGGAAGAAGAAAAGCTATAGAAGTAGCAGGCGGAAGAAAACATGGGAAGATTGATTATTTCTTTGACCTATCTTCTTGTAGAGTAACTTCAGCATGTATAGGTTTTAAGCTACTACTTAAATTGCGCACACACATTAACATAATAGGAGTATAGTTACATAACCAAAGCATATCTGTAATTACCAGCCATCTCCAGTGAAACCAAGAAAACCAGTTAGGCACCTTAGGCATTTGTGAAAACTTATCTATGATATGGTGGATATTGTCCAACTGAACTTGAACAGTCTGAGAGAAATCAGACAAATTAAAACAACCCATTCCTGGGGAATGTTCACATCCCTTATGTTCTTTTAACAGTAAATAGTCTGTAGTTGTAAGATTTTGGAGCGCTACAATTTGCACTTCTCCTAATTCTTGGTTGAGTTCCAACAGTATAGATCCAGTCAAATTTGTTGTTTTACTGTTTGCACAGACCAGCTTAGATATCTCCTTCCTCATTCCCATGGCAAGTCCAGGAACTGGTGGGATGAGTGCATCTACAGCTGTAGCAGTGCGTGGATCTTTGTTGGGGTTTTTTGATGATCATCTTCTGGCATGAGTCTTCCAGAGAGTGCTGATGTTGGAAGTTCTGTTTCATATCGTATCTTAGTTCATTTTCGGGGTAGCCCAATTAGGCTTTGATCCTCTTTATAAACACAAACAGACCCTATGCCTACACTTTTATATGCCCTTTACACCCTTGTGTAGAACTCGTTGGAGGTTACCACACAGGAACTGCCCTTTTTTTTTTTTTTTTTTTTGCTTTGTTTTTGGTATCACTTATCTACACTTACATGACGAATATTATGTTTACTAGGCTCTCCCCTATACCAGGTCTCCCCTATAAACCCATTTACAGTCACTGTCCATCAGCATAGCAAAATGTTGTAGAATCACTACTTGCCTTCTCTGTGCTGTACAGCCCTCCCTTTTCTCCTACCCCCCCATGCATGTTAATCTTAATACCACCTACTTCTCCCCCCCTTATCCCTCCCTACCCACCCATCCTCCCCAGTCCCTTTCCCTTTGGTACCTGTTAGTCCATTCTTGAGTTCTGTGATTCTGCTGCTGTTTTGTTCCTTCAGTTTTTCCTTTGTTCTTATATTCCACAGATAAGTGAAATCATTTGGTATTTCTCTTTCTCCGCTTGGCTTGTTTCACTGAGCATAATACCCTCCAGCTCCATCCATGTTGCTGCAAATGATTGGATTTGCCCTTTTCTTATGGCTGAGTAGTATTCCATTGTGTATATGTACCACATCTTCTTTATCCATTCATCTATCGATGGACATTTAGGTTGCTTCCAATTCTTGGCTATTGTAAATAGTGCTGCGATAAACATAGGGGTGCATCTGTCTTTCTCAAACTTGATTGCTGCGTTCTTAGGGTAAATTCCTAGGAGTGCAATTCCTGGGTCAAATGGTAAGTCTGTTTTGAGCATTTTGATGTACCTCCATACTGCTTTCCACAATGGTTGAACTAACTTACATTCCCACCAGCAGTGTAGGAGGGTTCCCCTTTCTCCACAGCCTCGCCAACATTTGTTGTTGTTTGTCTTTTGGATGGCAGCCATCCTTACTGGTGTGAGATGATACCTCATTGTAGTTTTAATGTGCATTTCTCTGATAATTAGTGATGTGGAGCATCTCTTCATGTGTCTGTTGGCCATCTGTAATTCTTTTTTGGAGAACTGTCTGCTCAGTTCCTCTGCCCATTTTTTAATTGGGTTATTTGTTTTTTGTTTGTTGAGGCGTGTGAGCTCCTTATATATTCTGGACGTCAAGCCTTTATCAGATGTGTCATTTTCAAATATATTCTCCCATACTGTAGGGATCCTTCTTGTTCTATTGATGGTGTCTTTTGCTGTACAGAAGCTTTTCATCTTAATATAGTCCCACTTACTCATTTTTGCTGTTGTTTTCCTTGCCCGGGGAGATATGTTCAAGAAGAGGTCACTCATGTTTATGTCTAAGAGGTTTTTGCCTATGTTTTCTTCCAAGAGTTTAATGGTTTCATGGCTTACATTCAGGTCTTTTGATCCATTTTGAGTTTACTTTTGTATATGGGGTTAGACAATGGTCCAGTTTCATTCTCCTACATGTAGTTGTCCAGTTTTGCCAGCACCACCTGTTGAAGAGACTGTTATTTCGCCATTGTATGTCCATGGCTCCTTTATCAAATATTAATTGACCATATATGTCTGGGTTAATGTCTGGATTCTCTAGTCTGTTCCATTGGTCTGTGGCTCTGCTCTTGTGCCAGTACCAAATTGTCTTGATTACTATGGCTTTATAGTAGAGCTTGAAGTTGGGGAGTGAGATCCCCCCTACTTTATTCTTCTTTCTCAGGATTGCTTTGGCTATTCGGGGTCTTTGTTGTTTCCATATGAATTTTTGAATTATTTGTTCCAGTTCATTGAAGAATGTTGCTGGTAGTTTCATAGGAATTGCATCAAATCTGTATATTGCTTTGGGCAGGATGGCCATTTTGACGATGTTAATTCTTCCTAGCCACGAGCATGGGATGAGTTTCCATCTGTTAGTGTCCCCTTTAATTTCTCTTAAGAGTGACTTGTAGTTTTCAGAGTATAAGTCTTTCACTTCTTTGGTTAGGTTTATTCCTAGGTATTTTATTTTTTTTGATGCAATTGTGAATGGAGTTGTTTTCCTGATTTCTCTTTCTATTGGTTCATTGTTAGTATATAGGAAAGCCACAGATTTCTGTGTGTTGATTTTGTATCCTGCAACTTTGCTGTATTCCGATATCAGTTCTAGTAGTTTTGGGGTGGAGTCTTTAGGGTTTTTTATGTACAGTATCATGTCATCTGCAAATAGTGACAGTTTAACTTCTTCTTTACCAATCTGGATTCCTTGTATTTCTTTATTTTGTCTGATTGCCGTGGCTAGGACCTCCAGTACTATGTTAAATAACAGTGGAGAGAGTGGGCATCCCTGTCTAGTTCCCGATCTCAGAGGAAATGCTTTCAGCTTCTCGCTGTTCAATATAATGTTGGCTGTGGGATTATCATAGATGGCCTTTATTATGTTGAGGTACTTGCCCTCTATTCCCATTTTGCTGAGAGTATTTAACATGAATGGATGTTGAACTTTGTCAAATGCTTTTTCAGCATCTATGGAGATGATCATGTGGTTTTTGTCCTTCTTTTTGTTGATGTGGTGGATGATGTTGATGGACTTTCGAATGTTGTACCATCCTTGCATCCCTGGGATGAATCCCACTTGGTCATGGTGTATGATCCTTTTGATGTATTTTTGAATTCGGTTTGCTAATATTTTGTTGAGTATTTTTGCATCTACGTTCATCAGGGATATTGGTCTGTAGTTTTCTTTTTTGGTGGGATCTTTGCCTGGTTTTGGTATTAGGGTGATGTGAGCTTCATAGAATGAGTTTGGGAGTATCCCCTCCTCCTCTATTTTTTGGAAAACTTTAAGGAGAATGGGTATTATGTCTTCCCTGTATGGATGATAAAATTCCGAGGTAAATCCATCTGGCCCGGGGGTTTTGTTCTTTGGTAGTTTTTTGATTACCGCTTCAATTTCGTTGCTGGTAATTGGTCTGTTTAGAGTTTCTGTTTCTTCCTGGGTCAATCTTGGAAGGTTATATTTTTCTAGGAAGTTGTCCATTTCTCCTAGGTTTCCCAGCTTGTTAGCATATAGGTTTTCTTAGTATTCTCCAATAATTCTTTGCATTTCCGTGGGGTCCGTCGTGATTTTTCCTTTCTCGTTTCTGATACTGTTGATTTGTGTTGACTCTCTTTTCTTCTTAATAAGTCTGGCTAGAGACTTATCTATTTTGTTTATTTTCTCGAAGAACCAGCTCTTGGTTTCATTGATTTTTGCTATTGTTTTATTCTTCTCAATTTTATTTATTTCTTCTCTGATCTTTATTATGTCCCTCCTTCTGCTGACCTTAGGGCTCATCTGTTCTTCTTTTTCCAATTTCGATAATTGTGACATTAGACCATTCATTTGGGATTGCTCTTCCTTTTTTAAATATGCTTGGATTGCTATATACTTTCCTCTTAAGACTGCTTTTGCTGTGTCCCACAGAAGTTGGGGCTTAGTGTTGTTGTTGTCATTTGTTTCCATATATTGCTGGATCTCCATTTTGATTTGGTCATTGATCCATTGATTATTTAGGAACGTGTTGTTAAGCCTCCATGTGTTTGTGAGCCTCTTTGCTTTCTTTGTACAGTTTATTTCTAGTTTTATGCCTTTGTGGTCTGAGAAGTTGGTTGGTAAGATTTCAATCTTTTGGAATTTTCTGAGGCTCTTTTTGTGGCCTAGTATGTGGTCTATTCTGGAGAATGTTCCATGTGCACTTGAGAAGAATGTATACTCTGTTGCTTTTGGATGTAGAGTTCTATAGATGTCTATTAGGTCCATCTGCTCTACTGTGTTGTTCAGTGCTTCCGTGTCCTTACTTATTTTCTGCCCGGTGGATCTATCCTTTGAGGTGAGTGGTGTGTCGAAGTCTCCTAGAATGAATGCATTGCAGTCTATATCCCCCTTTAGTTCTGTTAGTATTTGTTTCACATAGGCTTCTGCTCCTTTGTTGGGTGCATATATATTTAGAATGGTTATATCCTCTTGTTTGACTGAGCCCTTTATCATTATGTAGTGTCCTTCTTTATCTCTTGTTACTTTCTATGTTTTGAAGTCTATTTTGTCTGATTTTAGTACTGCAACCCCTGCTTTCTTCTCACTGTTGTTTGCTTGAAATATGTTTTTCCATCCCTTGACTTTTAGTCTGTACATGTCTTTGGGTTTGAGGTGAGTTTCTTGTAAGCAGCATATAGATGGGTCTTGCTTTTTTATCCATTCTGTTACTCTGTGTCTTTTGATTGGTGCATTCAACCCATTAACATTTAGGGTGACTATTGAAAGATATGTACTTATTGCCATTGCAGGCTTTAAATTCGTGGTTACCAAAGGTTCAAGGTTAGCCTCTTTAGTATCTTACTGCCTAACTTAGCTCGCTTATTGAGCTGTTATATACACTGTCTGGAGATTCTTTTCTTCTCTCCCTTCTTGTTCCTCCTCCTCGATTCTTCATATGTTGGGTGTTTTGTGCTGTGCTCTTTCTAGGAGTGCTCCCATCTAGAGCAGTCCCTGTAAGATGTTCTGTAGAGGTGGTTTGTGGAAAGCAAATTCTCTCAGCTTTTGTTTGTCTGGGAATTGTTTAATCCCACCGTCATATTTGAATGATAGTCGTGCTGGATACAGTATCCTTGGTTCAAGGCCCTTCTGTTTCATTGTATTAAATATATCATGCCATTCTCTTCTGGTCTGTAGGGTTTCTGTTGAGAAATCTGACGTTAGCCTGATGGGTTTCCCTTTATAGGTGACCTTTTTCTCTCTAGCTGCCTTTAACACTCTTTCCTTGTCCTTGATCTTTGCCATTTTAATTATTATGTGTCTTGGTGTTGCCCTTCTTGGATCCTTTCTGTTGGGGGTTCTGTGTATTTCCGTGGTCTGTTCGATTACTCCCTCTCCCAGTGTGGGGAAGTTTTCAGCAATTATTTCTTCTAAGATACTTTCCATGTCTTTTCCTCTCTCTTCTTCTTCTGGGACCCCTATAATATGGATATTGTTCCTTTTGGATTGGTCACACAGTTCTCTTAATATTGTTTCATTCCTGGAGATCCTTTTGTCTCTCTCTATGTCAGCTTCTATGCGTTCCTGTTCTCTGATTTCAATTCCATCAATGGCCTCTTGCATTCTATCCATTCTGCTTATAAACCCTTCCAGAGTTTGTTTCATTTCTGTGATCTCCTTTCTGGCATCTGTGATCTCCTTCCGGACTGCATCCCATTTCTCTTGCGTATTTCTCTGCATCTCTGTCAGCATGTTTATGATTCTTATTTTGAATTCTTTTTCAGGAAGACTGGTTAGGTCTGTCTCCTTCTCTGGTGTTGTCTCTGTGATCTTTGTCTGCCTGTAGCTTTGCCTTTTCATGGTGATAGGAATAGTCTGCAGAACTGGGACGAGTGACGGCTGGAAGGACTTCCTTTCTTGTTGGTTTGTGGCCCTCCTCTCCTGGGAGAACAGCGACCTCTAGTGGCTTGTGTTGGGCAGCTGTGCGCAGACAGGGCTTCTGCTTCCTGCCCGGCTGCTATGGAGTTAATCTCCGCTGTTGCTGTGGGCGTGGCCTGGCTCGGGCAGCTACTCCAAAATGGTGGAGTCGCGTTGGAGCAGGAGCTGCTGGGAGGCTATTTATCTCCGTAAGGGGCCTCCCTGCTCCCTGCCGCCCAAGGATTAGGGTGCCCAGATATCCCAGATTCCCTACCTGTGGATTAAGTGACCCGCCCTGCCCCTTTAAGACTTCCAAAAAGCACCCGCCAAAACAAAACAACGACCACCAAAAAAAAAAAAAAATAGGAATAGAAATTTTTAAATTAAAAAAAAAAAAAAAAGGTGGTCGTTCGTTTTTCTTTATTCTCCAGTGCCAGCCTCAGGCCTCTGCTCACTGGTCTTTCTGCCCTGTTTCCCTAGTATTGGGGTCCCTATCCCTTTAAGACTTCCAAAAAGCGCTCGCCAAAACAAAACAGCAAAAAAGCAAAAAAAAAATGGTCGCGCGCTTTTCTTATCTCCTCTGTCGACCGGCCTCCGGTGCCCGCTCACTGTTCTTGCTGCCCTGTTTTCCTAGTATTGAGCACCCTGCACTCTGGCCCGGATGGCGGGGGCTGGGTGCTCGGCAGCCCTGTGCTCCGTCTCCCTCCGGCTCTGCCTGCTCTTCTCCCGCCGGGAGCTGGGGGGAGGGGCGCTCGGCTCCCGCAGGGCCGGGGCTTGTATCTTACCCCCTTCACGAGGCGCTGGGTTCTCTCAGGTGCGGATGTGGTCTGGATATTGTCCTGTGTCCTCTGGTCTTTATTCTAGGAAGGGTTGTCTTTGTTATATTTTCATAGATATATGTGGTTTTGGGAGGAGATTTCCGCTGCTCTACTCACGCCGCCATCTTCTGCCCCTCTCGAAAATTATATTTTCACTGAGGTCAATGTTTTCCCACATTAGAAGCCTAATTCCAACATCACAGGAAAAAAAATAGTGTCCTTCTCTCTCTCTTTTTTTTTACCCAAATAGTAATGTATTCAACCTTAATAACTGAATCTTCAAATTATTTTTTTCTCCTTAGGAAATCAGAGGGGAGCGTTAAATTGATGCAGTTCCTAGGAAGGAAGCCATCAGAGGAGTTTGTTGACAAGATTATACAACATGCTTCATTCCAGATGAAGAACAATCCATCTACCAATTAGACAGCACTGCCAGATGAAATCATGAACCAAAAAGTATCTCCTTTCTTCAGAAAGGGTGAGATAGTCAGGTGACCTACCTTTATTTGCTATAGGAAGTCAAAAGTTGAAATAGCTTTTTAGGCAAATACCTGTTGAGGTCTATTCATGCCTGTGGACCTTGCTTGTTTCCCTCAGAGCTGTTTCATATTTAAGCACCTTCTTTTTTGAGTTACTAGTTCTGCAGAGTCACAAAGCATAAATACTTCTGATACTAATGTGAAATTGCTGTGGCTTGTGGCTTACTTAGGCACATGCAGCATATTAAATTAAGACCTACCAGCAGCTGCCCCAGCCTCAGCACCAGCACTGATACCACACTCTACTATCATTGATTAAGCCTCTGTGCCTTAGTGCTGCACCATCTATATTATCTAAATGGCTATAATTCTAAGCTGCTAATTCTCTTTAAATTCCTATCATATCCTCAGGAGACAGCCTCTATTACCTCATTTTGTGATGAGGAAACAAGCTGAGAACAACTAGTCAGTTTTTCCTTGACCAACTGGTATTTTTCAAGACTAAGTGGCAAATGTCCAAGCACAGCAAATTGTACACATTAAATATGTATAGTTTTTTTATATCAATTATACCTCAAAAATCTGTTTTAAAAATACTACGTTTTAAAGCACTTTGACGAATACGGCTCTGTGATATGAAAATATCAAAATACAATGGGGTGATATTCTATTGGAAGGATGCGGAATCAAATGAGATAACAGTCAATTAAAAAATCCAAAGGCACGTCAGATATGCAGAGAATTGGAACATCCAGTTTTACCAATACATGAAGCAGAAACACAATAGGGAAAAATCTTGCCCTTTGAACCAAATTGTCAGTGAGAGGGTCAGGGATTTTTAAAATAATAGGAAGACAAATCTGCGGCTGGATGAAGAGAGGAAACCCCTGAAAAGAGAGTTAACATGCAGGTTATTTTTCAATTACTATTCCTCAGATTATCTCAGTGTTCACATATATTCTTAAGATATAACAATAGACTTAAAATATTTGTCATGCTTGCAAAGAGCTGCTTATTGCTATACCCTCAGACTCTACCTGATTCTTAGGACACACACTCTCTACTTCTGCTTTTTGGGTCATTTCCCTGGGAAAGTTGAGATCTCCTTGAACCTAGTTGGCAATTGAACTACTGACTAATTTAAAATACTTCCTTCTGCCAGGGGAGGATTATATCCAAAGGAAAGCAAAAGAGAAGGGGCTGATAGACTATTGTGATAACACAGGTGGGAAATGCTGAGGAGCTTCTCTGTCAATGGCAGCAGAAATGGAGAGGAGGCAACAGACATGAAGAAAGCCTGAATATGAACAAAGAATTAGATGTTGTGGATAAAATGAGAGTTCCTGTGGCCAGGATTCTCACCTGGCCCTGGTTGACTAGCTTACTGCACACCTGTGGGCAATACATGGCTGTTGACTCTATAAAAAGAGCTCCACCCAGTGCTCTGGGCACAACACGGTGGCAAGGCTGCAAGGCTGCAGGAGAGCAGAGCAGAGGCTGGAGTGGTGGCAGTGCCAAGGACAGAGGCCCAGAGGACGGCTGTGCGGGACGACTGTACAGAGAGGCCCAGAGGACAGCTGTGCAGGCTGAGAGGCCCAGAGGCCGAGATTGGCTTGCTGCATGCAGACTTGCTCTGAGTTAACAGGATTTTAGTAACTGACCTGCCACATGGAAGTAAAGTTGAGTATAACCCTTTCACACAGAGAACATTTTACTGTTGTTTTCTTTGGTCACACTGAATCCATAGCAAACTTACCCAGGGCTGAAACCCATTGGCAAGACAGATGTCATGGTTGAGAAACAACTTCCAAGCTTATGTCTTGGATACTTGGTGTTGCCATTAACTAGGTTATGGAAAAGTACACAAAGAAGACAATTTCATGAGGAGAATATCAATTTATTTTTTAATTAGTTGAATTTGAGATACTCATATGGCATCCAGGTAGCAATGTCACATAGAAGTTGGGTATGGAGACATAGGTCTGGATTTGAGTGGTATTGGCGTGAAGATGGTACTTGATGTTTTGGGAGTAGGTCAAACATGGATTTCATCTTAGGAGCCCCAATATTTCAGAGGCTATTAGAAAAGAAAAATTCAGTGAAGGCATAAAAGAGGGATGAGTCAGAGAAAGAAATTTGCTGTTTTTTTTTTTTTAACATTCAGGAAAAATTCTTCTTTGCAAATTCATATATATATATATATATATATATATATATATATATATATATATATATTCTTTATGGTATATATTTTATTTCCAAAATTGAGGATGACAAGAATAAAATTTAGGTGTTAATGAGGTGATGAATATAGAGAATTTCATGGTTCTGGCTGGAAGACATAGTATTTACTGTATTTTTCTCTTTTGTTACAGGCATTGCAGGGTTTGGAAGAATCACTTTACAGTAGCCCTGAATGAAAAATCTGATATGCGCTATGAGAAGCAAATGAAGGGATGTACACTAAAGTTATGAACTGAGATCTAAGAAGGGTTTTCTTAACACATCTGAGATTAAAGCTTTCTTCCCATCATTCCTTACCTTTGTTTATTTTAGTTTGGTAAAGAAGGAGTCATGTAAAATATGTCAGGGTCACATGGTTGTTGAAATCTTCACATAAAAAGGCAAGAATTATTTTTCCCCTACTAATTATCTTTTTTATTTTGTTTTCTTTTCTTCTTCTTTTACAAATTTTACAAATTTATAACCTATGGGGATGATGTAGGAACACTTACATAGACAGCTCCAGTTCTCAGTCTCATTAAAAATAGCCAAGATTTCAAATTCTTTATTTTTGTGGTTACTTTTTTCCACTTTAGTATAGTATATATATATATATATATATATATATATATATATATATATATATATATGTGTGTGTATGTGTGTGTATACACACACCTACACATAAGTATATGCATATTAACAACTGTCAATGGACTAAATAATAAATCAAAACTGATTTCCAGATGTCTATAAATAATTCCAAAAAGTGTTTGTTATGCTTGAATGTCTCCAGCTAATTTAAAATATTTATGTTTAGAGTTCTTTCTGTCCTATATACAATGCAATGAATTAAAGTTCTATAAACTAAAGTTTTAAACAATATAATATTTGCCATAAAACAAAATAAAACAAAGTAAAAGTAAAAGAATGATTATCTTTTATTTAAACAATATGTTTTGATTTAGGCTTCTGGTTTTCTATGTTCCAGTGATGATTTGTTTTCTATTTTTATTGTAAAAGTCGATACTTTCTTTCTCCAAATCAGAAAACACACAAGATATCGAAAAGTTCATTATGCATCTCAATAGAATACTATATCCTTAATTCTGAAACTGAAAAGTCAAATCTAGGGAAAAATTAATATGAGTATTTTTCCTTATCTTGTTGATAGATATCTGAGTAGAAAATTTTTTTACAAACATAATATTGTGAATATTCATGTACTTGTGTTCTGAAGAAAATCCCCAGTAGTTTCTCTGCATATGAGTCAAATTGCAGGGTCTATGCATTTTCAATTTTCTTGATATCCCCTTGTTTTTCACATCTATGTTAACAACTATTATTGTCATATTTTTATATTTGCTATTTATTGGGCATAAAACTGAATCTTACTGTGATGGTTGTCATATTTCCCTAATTAATAATGATTTACTCAAGAACACAGGTCGAAGGAGCTGACAATACCTAAGATATCACGGGTGTCACAGCAAAAGGGAAATGAGGTGACAAGACCATGGGCTCTTATAGATTTGACACATTTATCATTTTTATTCACATTTTATTGGTCTGAGCTGGTCATATATCCAAGTCTGATATCAATGGGATAGGGAGGTATAATCTTCCATAAGATGAGGCAGGTAACATTTGTGAACAATATTATAGTCAACTCATGTCTTATTCTTGGTGATTTTTTTAATTGTATGTTGGAGGTTGTATTTGAAAATTTGTTTATAGACAGAATTGAAACCCTGTGATAATGTTTTCTTCCTCCAGAAAAAAATACTCACTTATTTCTGCCGTATGCCTAAGGAAACAAATAGTTATATCACTTTATCAATTTTCAGGGATTAAAATGATTCAAAAATTTTAAAAAGTTCTGTTTCCAATTTATCATTACTTCTTTTATTTATTAATATTTTTAAATAAAATATCCCAAATTTAGAGAAATTACAAGATCAGGGAGAAATATCCTGTATTTGTTTCACCAATGTTCCCCAACTTTTAGCTTTTCACCACATTTGTTTTGTCTCTGTGTACATACATATATATATATATGTAAACACATGTATATGAATACACATACATTCACACTCATTCATTATCACTATTCTTTTGCTGAACCATCTGAGATGAAGCTGTAGTATAATCACTTTTAAGTATGCCAGTGTGTATGTGCTACCAAATAAAGGTAACTTCTATAACCATAAGTAACCACATTAGGAATCAACATTGATGCCATACTACCAACCAATTCATATGTCACATTCACATCCATTCAAGCTGCTTCATTAAGAGTTCTATGTTCTTTTCTCTCTGGTCCAGGATCTAATCTGAGATTACGTGTTCCATTTAATTGTCATATCACTTTTTTCTTCAGTCTCAGCAGTTACTCAGTATGCTCTGTCTGATGACCTTTACAATTTTAGCATATAGACATTTAGTTTTGTACAGTGTCTATCAACCTTGCCTATCTTAACGATAAGGACATACATTTTTGGCAGGACTAGAACAGGAAAGTTGCTGTGGCTCTCTCAGTGTATCATGTCAGAGGGCATGCAATATCAGCTGTTCCATCACTGGTGCTGTCAAACTTGGTCATTTGATTAAATTGGTGTCTGCCTTGTTTCTCTATTACAATGTCATTTTCCTATCTTTGTAATTGATTAGTATTTTCTGGGGAGATAATCTGAGAACATAACCCAACCCCCTGTATTTAGCATCCAGAGACCATTTATCCTGAGTCTTTCACCACTAAAATGGTTTTAAATTCTATCAATAGTTTCTATTATTCTTAATTTATTAAAGGGCATTATAGTATAAGAAAGAACTTTTCCTTCCCCTTCATTTATTCATTCATATTAATATGAACTCATGTCTTCCTATTTAATTCAAAAGCTATAATATGCCATATCATGATTTATTTTGATATTCAAATTATCTTAGATCTGGAAATTCCTTCAAACTGGCTCTGTCAAAAAGACACATTACCCTATCATCTTTAAAGAACTTCTTATTTTCTGGTTTATCATGTATTTTCCTTGCCTCAACCCTGGAACCAGCTGCCTACAAAAGGCATTTGAGTTTTGTCATTTAGTCCTCAGTACTTTGTGTGCTCACTGTTACTAGACTGTCATTGTACCTAGGCCATCTTAGTGCACAGTTATCCCATTCTAGTTCTCAATCTCCGGAGTCTAAGTATATATATATACACTTAAAAAAAATACTTTATATCAGTACTTACAATTCCAATCCAAAACCTTTATCTATACTCAATCTCCAAAGTTTTTAATTAGTTCTCATTATCTTTAATATACTTATTTGCTGAATCCTCTATCCCCACCCCTACTGTAAGTAATCAACCTCAAGAACTTGCTGGCCACATTCTGTACCCTTCATTTACTTGACCCCTGGCCTCACTGCTACTTCTTCATCCTCCAGGTATTCTGTTGCCTGCTAGAGCCCAGTAACCCCTTAGTCCTTACCAGGGCTACCACTTCCAAGGGAAAGAAAGGAAAGGAAAAAGAAGAGGAATTTACACTTACTGCTGTGGTCTAAGGTCTTCACAATCCAGTTAAAATCAAAGGGTTATACATGACCTCCTCTCCCCATCTTATCTTTTTCTGGAACCTGGAATCCAACTTTTATCTGCCTAAACCCACAAGGCTTTCAAAAGCTCTGCTTAACTTCTCAGACACCTTGGAGGAAATGAGAAATAGACCCCATAGGAACAGCAGAGTTAAATTCTCTACATTTCTGGAGTTTAGCTTAATATTTTAAAGTCTTATCATTAGTTCACCAAAATAAAATAAATCCAAAAGAAGCAGGAGGAAAGAAAAGATAAAAATTAGGATCAGAAATAAATGAAACTGAATACAGGAAAACAATAGACAAAATTAATGAAACCAAAAATCTAGTTCTTAAAACAAATCAATAAAATTGATAATCCTCTAGCAAGAACAATGAAGATGAATAGACAAAAGATATCTCATCAATATCAGAAATGAAAACAGGAGATGAAAATGAAAGGAATACATATTCTACAGCCAAGAAAGGATAATAAAGAAATACTACAGGTAATTTTATACTCATAAAATTAACAAATTAAAGAAAAGAGAACCAGTTACTTGAAACTCATAAACTATAAAATTCAAATAAAATGAAATATATAGCCTGAATGGGCCTGTAATCATTTTTTAAAAATTGAATTTTTAATAAAAATACTTTTGGAAAATAAACTTCCATTCCCTAGGTGGCTCCAGGACAGAATTTTGCCAAGCATTTAAAGAAAAGTTAAGATCAATTTTATACAATCTCTTCCATGATATTGAAGAGGAAAGAATACTTTCCAATTCTGTATGAACTCATACCCTAATATGGAAATGAATCAAAGAATACAAAGAAAAAAACCATAGTCCAGTATCTCTAATGAACTGATGCACAAAAATCTTTAATAAAAATACTAGCAAAGTGAATCCACCAATATGTGCAAAGAATTTCATACTAAGATCAATTGGAATTTTAACCAAACATGTAAAACTGTTTCAACATTTGGAAATCTATAAGTATAATCTGTCATATCATATCATCATACCAATTGATGAAGAAAAAACATCTGATAAAATTCATCATCTGTTGATGAGAAAAACTCAGCAATTTGGAAATAAAAAGACACTACATCAACTTGATGTGGAATATCTATACAAAGTCTACCGATAACAACATACTTATGAAAGACTGAACACCTTCACCTTAAAATCAGTAACAAGGCAAGAATGCCTGCTCCTATCACTCTTACTAAATATAGTAATAGTTCTGGCCTCTGCAATAAGACAAGAAAAAGAAATAAAAATCATACAGATTGCAAAGGAGAAATAAAGCTGTCATGCAAATAAATGGTGTTCTGAAAAACTGGAGAGTCACATGCAAAAGAATGAAACAGGACCACTATCTTACCATACACAAAATTAACTCAAAATGGTGTACAGACTTAATCATAATACCTGAAACCATAAAGCTCCTAGAAAAAAACAGATGGTAATCTCCTTCACATCCAACTTGGCAATGATTTTATGAATTTGACACCAAAAACAAAGGCAACAAAAACAAAATAAACAAGCAGGACTACATCAAACTAAAAGACTTCTGCACAGCAAAAGAAACCATCAATAAAATGAAAAAGCAACTTGCCAAATAGTGGGAAATATTTTCAAATCTTATACTGGATAAGGGTTTAATATCCAAAATACATAAATTCATACAACCCAATGACAAAAAAAAATACAGTTAAAAAATGGGCTTAGGATCTGAATAGACATTTCTGCAAAGAAGACATACAGGTAGCCAATAGGTGCATTAAAAGGTGCTCAACATCACTAATCATTAGAGAAATGCACATCAAAATCATGATGAAATATCACCTCACACCTGTTAGAATGACTATTATCAAAAAGACGAGAAATTACAAGAGTTGGTGAGGATGTAAAGAAAAGAGAACTCTTGTGCACTGTTGGTGAGAATGTAAATTGATGCAGCCATTATGTAAAACAGTATGGAAATTCCTCAAAAGTTAAAAATAGATCTACGATATAATCCAGACAATTCATTTCTGGGTATTTATGTGGAGAAAACAAAAACACTAAGAAAGATATATGCACCCCCATGTTCATTGCAGCATTATTTTCAATAGCTAAGATATGGAAATAACATATGGATAAAGAAAATGTGACTCAGATCCAGATCTGCTCTCTACCTTTTCCATCTTATCTCTGCTATGGGAAGTTGATGTGTATGGGTTACACCAAAAGGATTCTGGGCCCTCCAGTTTCTATTTGGCAAGAGATTTGAGGGAGGGAAGAGAGTGAAGTTAGCTGTTTCCCTGACTCTTTCCCACTAGGTCAAATTATGTTGGCTGCATCCCTCAATTAAACTAATTTGGGGCATCTTATCATGTAATTCCTGGTTTTCATTATGACACATTTTCTTCTGCTCTATCTAGTGACCCTAAATAGTAAATTCCTGTGTTGTAATTTTTCTAGAAGATATACCTCCAGTGCCCTATAAGGGGCAGAATTGGGGACATGCTGAGTATCTGAAGAGCCTTTTCTAGCTGCAAAGCTTACTCAGAGGAAAACTAGGAATATTTCCCCCTCTTTTTCAGACTAATCTGTAAAAATATCTAATTGCCTCCCATTGTTTTGCCTTCCTTTAATTATTTAGCAATGTGATGTTCAGGTTTCTTGTTATTTTTCCCAAAGCAGACTACGAGAAAAAAATCTCAATCAAGATTTTTCCACTGAAGTCAAAGAAAATATTTATTTGCGATGTTCACAGAGGATGAGAACATAAAATAATTACAGCTTCACAAATTTGTTGAATGAGAGATTTAAACTTCAATTTCCATTATATATCAATTGATAAATTCACAGATCTGAATAACTTTTCTTTGCCCTTTGTCAGCTGCATAGATGCATAATTTCAAGACCTAGAGACAAAAAGGAATCACATCATAGAAAATATTTTGATCATATGGAACATGACAGAAGATTCAAACCAGGTTTTTTTTTAATTTTGAAAGAGGTTTTTTTTTTTTTTTTACTACTCACCACTATTACCAGGTAACTAAAAAAAGTGATATAAGACCTGCCTCTAGAGGGAACAGTCATCATGTAAATAGCAGAAAATGCTCTGACTTCTCCTGGCTTCACGTCTTTTTCCTTTTGCATCCACACAGGGAACATGTACTTGCCTGTCTAACTTGCCTATGCAGCTCTAGAGGTATTTTGAGGATTTCTAATAGGAACACTGGTGACATGAAATATCTGTGTTTTGTTTGGCTTTCACAGTTAAAATAAGAAACAAAAGTAAAAGTAAAGGACCTCCACCTACTATACATATTTGACAGTTAACTCCAGATGCTAAGTTTAGCAGATTTCCACGGGCTTCTTGTTTCATCTACCACTACAAGCAGCAATAAAATGCTTTCCTGTGTTAATTCCGGATTTAAAAGCTCAGCAGATTTCCATGGGTTTCTTGTTTCATCTACCACCACAAGCAACAATACAAAGCTTTCTCTTACGCCTTTAATACTTACATCAACAGTGGACTTTGTGCAGATTAATCATCAACCTCACACAAATCTGTAAGACTTTGTCTTTCACCTGCCTAATGCATAAAACAGATAATCTTGGCTGATTTAACAATTTACAGAGTGAAACTTCCATTAACCAAGTGCTGTAGAAACAAAATCTAGACTTCTACTTCCTCAAGACAGGCGCCTGGTAAGTGATTTATGCACTTTGTCTTTAAAGTGCCCATATTTTTTATGAAACTAAATTCAACAATTGAAAAATTAGAGACTGAGAAATGGGAAATTCTAGTATGGATGTTTTGGCCTAAAAAGGGAAATATTTGGGAATTCTTAGGTCCAAATTTCCTATCATAAATTCACAGGATTTTTTCATATTTAAAATTGTGTTGAGGCAGTCTGTCCTACTAATTTTAAGTTTATAAAACTAAAAATAATTTTAAAGGCTATTGATCTTCTACCTTCTCAGTATTTCTATTTAGTTCCAAGGAATATTCTTGTATGCTACACTGCTTGAGTTATTCAAATATCTGTGTGTGGGAATATGAATATCAGATCTAAGCAAAAAAACCAGTTTTCGAAAGTCTGCTTTTGTGCACTTCCTCAGGTTCCCAAAGACAGTGCATCATAGACATGTTAGGTAAATGCATTTTCCATTGATGACTTATTTCCTTTTTTCAAAAATATTTTCACTACAACACATATATGATTTTTTATCTCTAAATCAGAGAGCCACTACAATGATGTGGTTCTTCAAATTTCTTGATATTCATTACTTCTTAAAGGGTTTTAAAACAAAATTAGAACTATGTTATTTTTTTCACATGCACCTTCCAACTGTCATGTTAATGAATAGCCACTTCAATACAGTCTCTTATACAGCTCTTTAACTTTTGCCTTGAATATATTACAAAAGCAATATTCTAAGAAACCCACATTCATACAAAAAGTCCTAATAAATGAAGTCATGTGATCATTGTTTATTGTAATAATGAAAAAATTTCATATATTTTTAACAAATAGAAAAGGCTTAATATATTCTAAATCCAAATATTTTAACTTAAAACAATTCTAGTAAGTCAGATTAACTTATTTAGGCTAATGCCTGTGACCTATCAACACAACATTTTTTCAATGGATAAATGTTTCATAATTATTATAAAAAAAAGATGTAAATATTTTCCCAAGATACATGAAAATTTATAAATTTGAAATTCGCAAACCAATTTTCTGAACATGTTCCAAAATTGTGTTTTTGCTTATAATGGTATAGATTTGTGAGCTATCAACATGCATAAAACTATACTAGACTTTAAAATCATTATATCCCCAATTTAAAATGTGAATAATATAGTTGAAGTCTTATGCATAGTTTTAGGTATCACGTGATATCCAAATTTCCAGATATATTAAAAGAGGTTTTATGTAGTACATTTGGGGTCACATGTCTCATTTAGTATTTCATAATGGCCCAGAGTGTTTAGAGGGTGTTTTCCACCATCAATTAGATTCTTTGTTCTCCCTGGAATGTTAACACATTTATATCTTTCTTCATTGCATTTAAGAACAACTTCCTCTTGTGTTCTGAAATTTGATAAAAATAATCTTGAAAGAATTTGAAACTGATTTTTAAAATTGGTAGGAAATAGCTTTCAAAACCCTTTATAAATTTGCAGAATATTTTAAGAACCTGTGAATAGGCAGAATTTAGGATGTTCCAGTCTAAGATACGCATATGGGTTCAGGCAGACAGCTATCTATTTCTATGAAGAATTAAAGGGCAACTTTATTGTTTCACAATGTACACAACTCATCTCATCTTGTATCCCCACATCCTGAGAACAGATGTTAGAGAGGAAGAGTGAAGACATTAATTTTCCCTAGAGAAGAGAAACTTATTGTTTGGGAAAAGGTTTGACAATAAAGGATTTGACATTGCTCAACTCATTTTCTTTAGTTCTCATTCAGCCCACCATTGATCACTTTATCCTTGGAAATGTGAATTTAAGGCTGATCCTAACTGTAGTCTTCTCAAATTAGCAGACATGACCAATACTTGTAGCCTAAATCAATACCATTATTTCTCAATGACACTGAATTTTGTATCCTATCTTCAAAAGAAACATGTGTTATAAGTTACAATACTCATAGAAGTTGTAGGTGGGCAAAGAAGAAGAAAAATATTTTAAGGAGAATAATGATATACTTCTGTTAGTGACAGTAACCATATTGGTTTAAAAATCAAAGTAAAAATTTATTTACATATGTGTATATGTGTTTTTATATATACATTTATATGGATTTTTTAAAGGAAAACTTGAGAAACAGATATAGGTTTAAAAAGGTAACAGTACTATTATTTCATAAGGTAGAATTCAAAACAAAAAGGATTGAGTGTTAGATGAACCTAGGGTAATATATATATATTCCATAATAAACATAAAACAATAAAAACTTCAGCTTCAAATAGCATAGTTTCCAAGTAAAAAGAAAAACTCATATACTATGCACATTAAAAGTTTTGAGAGAAATTGACAGAAAGATATGTGCAGAGAGAAATCTTACACATATTAATCTATCCAAAAAATTAAACTTAAAAATTTTTTTGAAGATTTAAAAATATAATGATATTGAATTTCTATGTGTGCATGTATAAATACAAACATTTATGTCTTGTACTACCAATAGATAATACAGGTTGCAACAAAATGATCATCTATTGGCACAAGAAAATCACAATCAAATCTAAAATATAGAATCCTAATCTCCTACTTTCCAGGTAAAACCATACAGCACCATGGTGATAGGAGAGCAAAAGTATTAAAAAAAGAAACATGGCAAAATAAAGTAAAAAAAACCATATATATAAACACACATATTTCACAATTATATTTTTAAAGAAGATGCATGTGACCTACAACCCAACATGTATTTCACTCAGGCTGACAAACAAGCAAGGCCTATTATAAAGCAGAGTTGTTTATGTTGTCAGAAATGAGATAATGATCTCACCAATCCATTCCATTGCTTTGGTACTAGACAGGTGTTTTCTGGATTTTGTTAGGACTCAGAGATCCCAAATGAAAAGTATAGTTAACTTCTTATCATCACATACCTACATTAAAAGATCTTGACAATAAAAAAGTGCCTAATTATAAAAGGCATCTGGTACTTCCTGACCAGGTACAATTAATTATTAAGGAAATCAAAGAATAGGATATGTCTAACCTTGGAATATCTGTATGAGATGGAGGAGACAGGTAAGTGTAAATATCTCTGTTTAAAGACTAAAGTTGCCAAGCACTCCTAAGGTTAATTACTTGTGGAAGACTGATTATAAAGCAGAGATTAAATATAAAAACTTAGACCCATTATCTCTTTCTGTGTGGGACTATAAGAAAGAGAATTATTTTTCCTCTGATTTGAGACAGTGTTGAGATTTAAACAGAGAATGAACTTTGAAATTATGATGGTATAAATTGTGATAATATGATAAAGAATTTTATAAACATTTAAGTTATAGTGAACAATTTTTACATGCCAGGCAGGATGGTGCATCTTTATACACATTAAATTTTTCATTTATGAGATTGTAACAATGATAATGATTCTATGAAATAGGTGGTATATGCTAAAATGAAGAATTCTGTTTAAAAAAAATAATCACTTGCCCAAAGCTACATAGTTTGTAAGTTCTGGATTTTTCTAATAGGTACCTTTCCAACAACAAAAGCTGAATGCTTTCACTATTAGGTGTATTACTTCCCAAGATTTGAAACCTAATTTTACCATTTATGTTTTGTGTAGTTGGGCAAGTTGTATAAATCCTGACAATCTGTAATGACACTATGAATTTCAAAGCTATTATTATTAGCTTCAAGTAGAAATATATGATATGGAAATTATAATGCCTCTAAGTATTCATAAGTATTAATTTTCTTTGTAGCCTATTCTTTAATGTTTATTCAAGTGTTTTGGCCAATTAAATTTGATAATCTTAATATACACTAAGACTGTTTATAAGATACAGGGTGTGGAAAGGAACAGACTCTTCTAGGCATATAGCAAACAAACAAAAGAACAGCAGTTAAAAACTGTGTAATTGGATCACTTATTACAGAAATAAAGTGCCAAATGTATGAAAAATACATAATAGTATTTGTAATATTTATGAATTTTAACAAACGAGGAGCTTTTGTAAATGTGAACTTGGAGTTTTTATATAAAAATGTAAAGCAGCATTTTAATTAATAGTATCTAAATAGAATTTTTCAACAATGAAGGAGTGTTAAACAGTTCATTTGTTTCTTGATTCTACTGTTGTGACTTAAGACGTATAGTTTGGTGATCAGAGAATATTAATTTTACCTAGAGTTGTATAATGTTTGAGATGAAACAAACTAGGGTGACTACTTTGTACATTTCCCATATTTTTGGACAGGGAAAACATGGCTCAAAAATATGAGGTAAGGAGCTCAGAGTCATGCTGCTGGTTGTGGAATAGCTGTAATCAAATGCCTCTCCAGGTTCCCAGTGCTGTGCTTAGAGTCCCGCAAATACTGCATTTCTATCATTAAAATATTTTAACTTTCACATGTTTAAAAAGGAACTAATAAAGCTGTCCTTTTTAGGTCAAGGACCTGTTGAGTATCAAAATATTAGTTTCTACAAGAATAATGTATTATTATCAATTTAATATTCTATTTTTTATGATTAAGGCACGATATCCTTAGGTACAATATTACATTATTTTAACTCACTAATGGGCATGGTTAACATGTGCCAACATTGCCTTTTATCAGTGTGAAGAATATTAGTTTCCAAGGCCTTATAATTATCCTCCAGAGGAAATTATATTTCAAAGGACATCTTCAGAGAAGTAAACAAAACAGGCCCAAGGGATATAATCATCTTCTTTCAACATTTCCTGAGCTTTCACCAACTCAGTTTCTCTCACATAGTAAGCTCTGTGCAACTCAAGGGTATCATCCTTTTAATGATTTTTTGGCTCTGATTCTTAACTTGGGGACATTCTCTTAAAGCTCTCAGGAATTAAAGGTAAGTTAAGCTTGCATTTTTTACACTAATACTTTTGTTTTGGGCTATTTAGGAGTCATACTGCTAATTTATAATATTGATATTGAACTCATGCAAAATTTGAATCAGATCCAGGAAATATTAAAATACAGTGATGTGATTATTTTATCACAATGAATGATCTCTAGTAATCAAATATTGGCAAAAATGCAGATATTCCAAAAACACAAAAACTATGTTAATTAAATGAAACATGTGGTAAAAAATATCAAATACCATATATAAGTCAAATTAAATATGGATTTAATGATTTACTTTGTGTTTGAACATGCAAAGACATTGGGAAACTATAAGAAGAATTATATGTTTATTTGTATTCATCCTTTCTTAACCCTTCCTCACATGTCCATATTAGTTCAATTATGTCATTCTTTTGTTCTAAATCTTAAGTGGCCCTCCGTTTCTTCAGTAACTGAATACAACTTTGGAACCCAACATTCACAGCTACCTACAATAGAGACAATTTTTTTTTTGCCATGTCATTCATTGCTCACCAGACAGCAAATTTTATGTAGGGAAAAAGACTTTTCTGTCTTTTCCTGGCCAATTGTTGGCAAATAATTGCCACTTATTTGCTACTGTTGAAGGAATTACTGGGTGAATATAACACTTTCCTAAAAATGTAGTGACTTTCAGTCAGTGTGATACATTTCATCCTCTACTGAACACATTTCATACGTTTCTTCTCTCTTACCTTTGTTCATGCATTACACACTTTTGTGAATAAATGTGATGTCTGTGCTTGTTAAAATACTGCCAGTCCCATATATCTTATCTCAAATGCTGTCATCATTTTCCAGGCCTTTCCCAATATCTCTAAACAGATGCCTTTATTTTTTGAATCTATATCAAAGATTCTATTTTATGATGTTTATATTCATTCAGGTTTAGATTATAAACACCTCTACCTTTAAGAAAGTTATGTTTGTTAAGATAAAAGCTAACAAAAATAAGCAATATCTGTACATATATTAATGCATTGCACTTAGTAGATACTTCAAAGCTTTTGACCAAAATACATAGAAAACTAAAGTTATAATAAAGTAAGTGTATCAGTTTGTTTTATATGTAGATACATACATTATATATGCAATTTCAAAGTAAATGTACCATAATGTGATTTCTTGAAAAATAACCTGATACATTTGAGTACATTTCATCTGTTGGGTTTAAGTTTTTCAGTGTTATAATCTAAATCATAATCTGATTCCCATGCCCCTCAATCCATGATTCAGCATTCAAAAATACAAATTCATAGAAGGATAGATTTGGAAAGACTCTCAGCCATAGTATATTTTAATACTCTCATTTTATAGATGAGAAATGGAAAGTGAACTGAAGTACTTAATATCCTATAAGAAAATTATGTTCACATAGGATGGCAAAAATGGTTAACCAGAGAGGTGAAGTAAAGCCGATTTCCACTCTACAGACAAGAAAGGCTTTTCTTCTACTACATCTTTGAGATGATGTCACCCAGTGGAGATTTCAAACATGTCACTTAAAATAAAACTATATAGATATTTTAAGTAGTTGAAATCTATATCTACCATTGAAAAGAGAAAATCTCATTTCAGAAAATTACTTTTCCATTTCTTATAATTTTATTTACTTTAATTAGCAGACTATATGATAAAATTCAAAAGGAATGTTTTAATGTTGTTTTCTAAAATAGTGGGTTTTCTAAAGAGATTTGTAGTTAAGTTAGGGCCTAGATAACACAGTAGGAAAAGCAGATTTGGGAGGAAGGAGACAACCTTAGTTTTAAACATTTTTAATACAGGGAGCAGTTGAGACATTGCTGGAAATGTTCAGGAGGTACCTGAATATGTATGTCTCTGAAGGGCTGGTGATAATGAAACTTATATGTCTTATATGTGTAGATCAACATATAGAGAGTATATAAAACTGAATTGGATATCACTGAAGGAAAACTTAGAGAGTATATAAAAATGCTAAAGCTGTATGTGAGTCTTATCACATTTAAGGTGTGGGCACTTATCTGTCTTTTAGTATGAATTCTAGTTATTTGTCCCTTACCATTGAACTTTTTATTATTTTCTACTTTACCATGTTTTATTTTTCTTCATGGCACTTTTTACCATATAGTATATCTATTTTTAGTTTGTTTATCTAACTCTACACTATCAGCTCCATAGTTGTAATTATTTTGCCTTAGAATTTTCCTGTACTATCCATAATATTTTGCACCACACTGTAGTAAAACAAAAACAAAAACAAAATTGTTGATGACTTGACATAATAAAGAATTATTTTTCACAGTCACAGTCCAAAGAAGGGTGAAATGATCAACTCAGTCTTTTAAAGAGGCCATTGAACACATAGACTCCAAGGGCTCCATGTCAGTGGAAGAGTGGACTGGAGGGTCACGAAAGATTTTACATCACCCACAGTCTATCAGCCAGAACTCAGTCACATGTTCCCAAACTAACTGCAAGGGAGACTAAAAATAATATTTGTGTTCAGAGAAAAGAAATATTTTGTATACAAAGAATTTTCTCCTCCCCAGTTCCTGCTATCACCAGTGCCTGCAAACAGTGTTTGCTACCCAGTAGTTCTCAGCAAATAGTATTTCAAAAAATAATAAGAGTTTGTTCTTTAGAAGGGGATAGGTAATGGCTATGAACTTTTTAAACTTTATATTTCTTATATTTGCTTTTCACATGTTGACATTAATGAAAATTAAAAAATATGAATAGGAAATGTTGTACTGCAGTATAATCAAATCACAGCCCAATGCTGTCATAAGATTAATTTTTAGTAAACACAAGAGCCAACTTAATATTGGTATTGAAACTTTATGGTATTTATAAATCCCAAGATTTTGATAAAAGCAAAAAACCCTAATATCTAATTATATACTCCTCCCCCAGTGACATTCAGAAACTTCCCAGAACCACTGGTATATTAACATCTTCTTTTATTAGGACAGAACTATTATTGAAACTGCATAACAGCAGGTCAGTGAACACCCTTGT
The DNA here is from genome assembly GCF_030020395.1 of Manis pentadactyla. Taxonomy (NCBI): domain Eukaryota; kingdom Metazoa; phylum Chordata; class Mammalia; order Pholidota; family Manidae; genus Manis; species Manis pentadactyla. The sequence goes on along the minus strand of NC_080023.1, from coordinate 57,214,347 downwards.
TCTTGTGGAGACTAGCCACAAATCCAAACACACTAAATTACAAAGAAATAACCCCAAAATTTACAGTTTCCTACACATAATTAAGCTCAAAATTAATAGAAGGAAGGTAATAATAAAGATTAGAGCACAAATAAGTGAAATAGAGACCAAAAAAGTAGAAAATTTTAAGGAAGTCAAGAGCTAATGCTTTGAAAAGATAAACAAAATTGATAAACCTTTAGTCAGAGTCATCAAGAAAAAAAAGAGAAAGCCCAAGTAAATAAAATGAAAAATGAAAGAGAAATTACAATCAATATCACAGATACACAAGGGATCATAAAACACTACTATAAACAATCATACACCAATTAATTAGACAATCCAGGAGAAATTCCTAGAAGCTTACAATCTTCCAAGACTGAATCAGGAAGAAATAAAAAGTCTGAACACATTAATTACTAGTAATGAAATTAAAACAACAATCAAACATTCCCATAAACATAAGTTTAGGACCAGACTGCTTCACAGGTGAATTCTACCAAACATTTAAAGAACTGTTAATACCTATCCTTCTGAAACTCTTCCAAAACATTGAAGAAAAGCTGATTCTATGGTATCATTCTACAATTTAAGCATTACACTAATACCAAAACCAGATAAGACACTACAAAAAAATGAAATTATAAGTCAATATCCATGATGATCATAGATGCAAAAATTGTCAACAAAATATTAGCAAACTGAATTTAACAATAAATTGAAAGGATCATACACTATGATAAAATGGGATTTATTTCAGGGATGCAAATATGGTCCAATATCGTAAATCAAACAACATGATACACCACAGCAAAAAAATGAAGGATTAAAATCATATGATTATCTCAATAGAAAAAGTGTTTGACAAAACCAAAACAGTCAATAAAGTGGGGATAGAGGTAAAGTACCTCAACATAATAAAGAAGGTACATGCCAAACCCTCAGCTAACGTCATACTCAGTAATGAAAAGTTGAAAGCTTTCCTTCCAAAATCAAGAACAAAAAGAGGATGTTGATTCTTGCCACTTGTATTTAACATCTTGTTGGTAGTCCTAGCCACAGCAATTAGACAAGAAAAGGAAATAAAAAGCATACATTAATTGACTATATATAGGAAAGTTTATTTCTGGCCTCTCTGCTTTGTTCCATTGATCTATGTATCTGTTTTTATGCCAACACTACACTTTTGATTACTAAAGCTTTGTAATATAGTTTGAAATCAGGAAGTGTGATACTTCCAGTTTTGTACTTCTTTCTCAAGATTTCTTGGACTATTTGGGGTCTTTTGTGGTTCTGTATAAATTTTAAGATTGTTCTATTTTTGTGAAAAACGATATTGGTATTTTGATAGAGATTGCATTGAATGTATAGATTGCTTTGGGTAGTATGGACATTTTAACAATATTAATTTTTCCAATCCATGAATGCAGTTTATCTTTCCATTTACTTGTGATTTCTTCAATTTCTCTCACTAATGTCTTACAGTTTTCAGGATAAGGTTCTTTCACCTTTTTGGTTAAATTTATTCCCAAGTATTTTATTCTTTTTGATGCAATTATAAATGGGATCATTTTCTTAATTTCTCTTTTTTGGTAGTTTGTTTTTAGTATATAGAAATGCAACATAATTTTGTATATTGATTTTGTAGTCTTCAAGTTCATAACCTTTTAAAATAAAATATATTTGGATGTGGTAGGGTAGGGGTTGCATTGGAAGAACTTTAAAATAAAAAAGTGAAGATAAGTTATTGTATTTCTGAAAAGTTACAGGTTAAATAGTATCCATTACTCCAAAGACTTCTGATTTTAATTCTGGAAGAGAAGTTCAGAAACTGGTTAGAGGGCTTCAGGAAGACTTATAAAGTTGAACTTCTTGGGTAGTAGTTGTTTTCCTAAAACTTTAGAGAAAGAAATATAACCACTCATCTCATGCTAAATTGGGAAAACAACATGAACATGTTTTGGAGTAGGACTTAGATTATATTTCAAGTTCTTCCACTTCTTATAGATAACAACTAAAGAAAAATAAAAGTATTATTCTAGCCTTTCTCAGAATATAAAACGACATCTGATGTCACTAGTGTTAAAAAGTTCATTAGAGCAATGTATCTCAAGCTTGTTTCTTTTACACAGTCCTGTCCTTTTCTTCTTGACTTTCTCCCTCATAGAAACTTTCATTCTTGTGGTCTGCTGTAGATAATTTGGTTAGAATAATTTATTATTCTATCCAGTAATTTGAAAGAGGGAAGTACTAACTTAGACCACTCCTGATTTACAGTTAAGAAGGTCCAGTGCAGTTATGGGCTTGTTCAAATTCTCACTGCAAAGAATTGGCTACACTATGGTTCAGATACTTTTCTTGACCCCCAAATCTGGTAACTTTATTACATATCCCAGAAATCTTTGTCTGAGTAAATATTGTATACAGTTTAGTACATGAATTAAAAGTATTGATGATATTTCACATATAAGCCATATTTATGAAATAAATTATACAACTAATTGAACCTTATTAGTTCTTCTAATATCTTTTCTTCCATTGACTCATAATGCATAGTACTGTGAGCTAATGCTGCTAGATCTCTAGTAGTGAAATGAAATTTATTTAAAAAATAGTAATTTATTTTTATTATTTGATTGATGCTATTGAAATGAAGACTTTATAACACTCTCCCCTTTGCTTAAAATCTAGTCTCAAAAATGGACAACAAGCTGGATGTCTTCAGGAGGGAGTTAGTGGATGTTCAGGGCATCCCCCTCTTCTGGAGCATTGCTGAGGAGTGGGCCCAGGTGGAGTCATTCGAGACCCGACCAGATGATCTGCTGATTTCCACCTACCCCAAATCTGGTAAGATCTTTCCAATTTATTCTTAGCTGCTGATTAGTAATTGACCCATATATTAAACCTGTTAATCTGCAGATCACTAGTTAAGCGAACTCTGTAACAGTTGCTGGGACAGTTTTGGCTCAATTTAGACAGGTTCATTTCCTATTCTGAGAGGCCCTCATTTGAGTGGGACCTATATCTGAGGGGAAATTAATGTCTTATTTTCCTTTTTTAAATTCAAATTTGAATTATTAAATGGCATAAATAAGTGATTTGGGTGCATTAGAATATATATTTTTTTATATACCTTTAATACATTTTAATGTTTAAATATTTTGTTCCTTGTAATATTTAAATGTAATTTGAAAATATCAATATTTTATTACTTTAAACATATTTTACAAATATATAGGAATATTTTGTTATAAATTTAAACAACTGCTGACCTCAGTATATGATCCCACGAAGTAGAATTTAAGGATGCCTAAATAAGAATCAATAAATTTTATTTCTCCTGATACTTTTATTAGTGTTCTGATTTATCCAGTGATATACAGAGAGAGAGTAAACAATGAGTCTGTCTCTTGCCTTTTATCTAATTAATTTACTTGAGGCCATTGTCAGTCAACTATTCTAATTATAAGCTATCAACTTTCTCTTATATTCCTGCCTCATTTCTTAAAGGAACTGATGAAAAGAAGTAAAGAAGTGTTTAATAAGTATACTGGTGATCATTTTAGGTTATAAATACTAAAATTACTTCAAAAAGATATGTGACAAGTCCTGGGAAGAAAGCCCTGAATTCGGGGAATTCTAATGTGCAAGGGTCTCCTACCAGAAAGTAAAACAAATGTACAACCACAGACCTTTGTAGATCATTTGGGAAATGCTTGTTTTGTTTTTTTCTTTTATTACTACTTACATTTGCTCTCTTGATGAAGTTACAGAATGGTTCCCTGAACCCAAATTGTTTAAGACTAAAACTACTTTTAATTTCCTTGTTGAAATAAAAGTTTAGAAGAGGTAGGGTAGTCACTGAGAATATATGAGCTCTTTTGATTTTGTCATTTTTTGATATATTCACAAACAGAAAACCATTAAGATAAATCTTTGGATGATACCATTATACAAATAGTTCATCTACAAAAGAGGTCTTGCAAGTTGGATTTTTTCTGACATAGTAGTAGCTAGATGGCTACACATAAAGTAATTGTATGCTATTTGGTCTTTTAATTTCTTTTCTTTTGTACCCATTGATAGAAAACAAAATGTGGTATAATATTTTGTGGAATTTAGGTCTCTTTCTTTCATGAATGATTGCTTAACCCTAAGCCAGATCAGGCAACAAAATATTCAAGCTTAGTATTGATTCAGTTCACCTTTTTCCTAGCACTGTAATTGTCTTCGTTAGAAGAATAGGAGAGATAGTCTCATATCTCAGATTTAGTGATGATGAGGAGGAAGAGTTGCCCACAAGAGAGGTCTAAAAAGGAGGCTAAAACACTAATATCTGGAAACAATCTGAAGGTGCATTGATGTGCAGATCATTGCTCAAAAATGTTGCTTTTTGCATAGATTATTTAATTTTTTAGTTTCCACTCATGATTATTCCATTTAGAGACTATTACATGTTTAGTAAAGAAGAAGAAGATGTGAACAGCTAAGAATATACTTTTCTCCTGTCTTATTATTGCTGTTGTAGCAGAACCTCAATAACTTAATCATTGAGTGCCATAGGCAATTAAATAGACCATATCCTCATACATATATCTTGCTTGACTTACAATGGGGTAAGAAAGATAAGATCTTCCACATTCATCTTGTGTTCAAGATAGATAGATATCTCCTAAGGAAAGAGAGAAGAGAAAAGGGGAATGGAAATGAAGAACACATTTTTTATTTTGATATTACACAACTTCTCTACCTCTATTGACTTTCTCATACTCTTTTCGACAGAAAAGTTTAGAGGTCATTCCATTTTTTTCCCCCTCAGGAACAACCTGGGTCAGTGAAATAGTAGATTTGATTTATAACAATGGAGATGTGGAAAAATGTAAACGGGATGCAATATACCATCGAGTGCCATTCATGGAACTTATAGTACCTGGAATTGAAAATGGTATTTGCTTCTAATATTCTTTTTCACTATAGGAGTATCTTTTTGTTGTGTCTGAAGGAGTTATGACTGAAAATGATACAGACAGAGCTTGGAAAGTTGAATCTTAAGTGTGTATATAAGAAGAGTAAGAATTTGGTTATGATAATAACAATATTATACTTTCATTCAAAGATAATTCTGCATGAGAGAAGGATTTAATGAGTATAATAATTTTTTTCTTAACAGGACATGTCTTCAAGATTTAAATAGTGTGTGATCATTATATTTAGAAAATTCAATGTTTGATTCAATATAGAATCATATCTACTGTTAGCTGTTGCTCAGAGACTCCAAAAAGGACTATGGGATTTTATGGTCTTGCATTATTAAACTTTTTTAAATTACCCATAAGCCTTTATGGCTTAATTTGATCTACTAGTTTGAAAATAAAAATGCTGGAAAGAGATTTTATAATCCTCTAATTCAGTGTCCCCATATTATAAGTGAGAAAAAGAAGAATATACATGAAGGAAAAATTATATCTTGACACTTGACTGTAGTTAAAGTATTATATTTGAGGATTTTATCATTTATGAATTAAACCTTGCTGATCATAGGCAATGAAACACCCTAACTAAACAGAATTTATCAGTTTTTAACTCACTGTAGATTTTAGAATATATGAAGCCATATAGCCATATAGCAAGTTCAAGCCATACGGTGTGATTAATACTTATAAAGTTTTAGATTATATTGTAATTGACTTTTGCAATTTCAATTTATAATGTAGTTTACTTTTTTTTGTGTGTGCTTGTAGGTGTTGAGTTGTTGAAAACAATGCAGTCTCCTAGGCTAGTGAAAACACACCTACCTGTTCAACTTCTCCCTTCTTCATTTTGGAAGAATAATTGCAAGGTAGCAAATTTTAAAGAAACAAAATCTTTATTTGGGTTGTAATTTCTTTTACTAATTATGCAGAAATTAAGATGAAGAATTGAAAGACTCTGGATAAATCTCTGCAAAAATAACAATGTGTCCCCAATATCCCAAGGTTCAAAATAACCCTCATGGACACCAATGCTATCGACAAGGGATTATATGTAGCATCCTAGCACTGAGACTTTCTCAGGCTTTCTGTTCTCTAAAATGCCTTTCTAAATTCATTCACTCACTATCTTCACTAGAAGGGAAGAGTGAAGCTCTGATTCTATTTAGATGAAAGGAGATTTCTTCCTGAAAGAATTGTCCCTTTCTAAATATATCTACTGCCTGGGTGGCTGGATTCTCAGTAGTATTAGGTGTGCTCCAGAGAAGAAGTGGGCTTCATGGATTTCAGTAGACTTGCCTGAAAACCTGATTACCAATGAGGCATGCAATGTCATTTCTGCTGGGAAATATGTTAAAAATTTCTGCCTTGGAGCAGACTTTAGAGCTTCACAGATAAAAAAGGTTTAAATCTCACACTAATCATTATAAACAGCAAATGGTGTTTTATAGCCATGTTTATGGATGAAATAAAGAATGTCTAGCCTTTATTGATTAAATGTACCCAAATAATGATTTACTTTCAATGAAAATAGTCATTTTTTCAGCTTTAAAATATTGCTTTTAGTAATTCTAATAAGTGATACTGTAAAGTATTCTAAATTTGAGAACAATATTAGTTCATTTATGCTAATTTAATATTTACTATAAAACTGTTATTGTACTCAGTTTTACATGTTTTAAGAAGCATTCTTTTCAAAGTCTAAAGAGAAAACAAGGGAATGAGAGATGAGAAGTCTTTATGTTAAAACAGTGTGTATTTATGAATATTCTATGTCAGATCAGAAAATAGAAAAAATAAGCATTCTGTCAAGGTAAGCAAAAGTTTACAAACTATTAAAGAATATTAACAAAATGATGATTTTCCATATCTCCCCACAGATGGTCTATGTGGCACGGAATGCTAAAGATGTGGCTGTGTCTTATTATTATTTCTACCAGATGGCAAAATTGCACCCAGAGCCTGGCAAGTGGGAGGAGTTCCTGGATAAATTCATGACTGGGAAGGGTGGGTCCAAAACTTACTTTAACCATGGAGCTCCATAGTGAAAAGTCTTTTTTCAAGGAGATATAAAGTTCAAATATAAATCTTGTGTTGATTATAAACCTACTCTGCAGCCAGCAATAATGTATTAGGGAGATAGAAATAGAATACAGAGTTGTCTCTCCCTTCAAGGATTTTTGGGGAATATGTGAAGCCAATTGTTCAGTCCTTAGTCTCATTGTTTCATCAGTGCTTAGTGACTATTAATATGTGTGTTCTTCTCTTGCTGTCGATGCCATTGTATTGTTTTGATTTCTTATATATTCCTTGATCTCTCCTTCCTTTACCATTCCTTCCTTTCTATTATATAAAATGAAAATTCTTGAGTGAAGATTTTATTCTCAAGACTTTGTTCTTTTACGTGTGTATTCTCTCTAGGTAAACACATTCATGCCCCTAGTAGCAACTATATAATTCTAATGTAAACATTCTCCTATAAAAACTCTCTTTTCTAGGCAAATACATCTCCATGGGACATTGCAAAACATTGTTATGACCATTGTTTGTGCTATTCTCTGTCCTTAGAATGTCTACTCATTGATATTATTATCAAAGTCCATCTCAACTTAGATCCAAGCACATTCTACTTCTCACCATAGCCCTTCTTAACCTCTCCTTTCCTACGGTTTTCTCTCCCTCTCCTCTTGTGCAAACTTTCAAACCACTTATAATCTGCATTGCTCAGTATCTGCCATCTTGCTCTTCGAGTTATTGTTTTGTTTATTAGAAGTTGTATTCATTTGCCAGGAATGCCACAAAAAATAAAGTACCAAAGAAAGATTGGCTTAAACAACATAAATTTATTTTCTTAGAGTTTTGGAGGCTTAAAGTCCAAGCTCAAGGTGTCCTCAGCTTGATTTCTTCTAAGGTCTTTCTCCTTGGCTTGTAAATGACCATCATCTTCCTGTGTCTTCACTAAGGTCTCCTCTCTGTTGAGTGTTGGTGTTGTAATTTCTTCTTCTTATAAGTAAACTGGTTAATTGGATTAGACCCATCCTAATGACCTCGTTTTAATTTAATTACCTGTTTAAAGACTATCTTCAAATATAGTCACATTCTGAGGTACTGGGGTTAAGACTTCAACACATGACTTTTGGGGGTACACAATTCAGCCCAAACACTCTGCACTCTGGCCTTTCAAAATGCATGTCCTTCTCATTCGCATGAAATATGTGAACTCCACCCCAACAGCCCCAAAGTTTTAACCTATTCCAGCATCAACTCCAAGTCTAAAATCTCATCTAAAAATATATGCTATATATCAGGCATGGGTGAAACTTAAGGCCTGAGACAATATTTCTTTACAGCTCTGAACCTGTAAAATGAGATAACAAGTTACCTTCCAAAATACAATAGTGGGACAGGCATAAGACAAACATTTCCATAGGAAAAGAATCATACAGAAGAAAGCCTGAGATAGCAGGACCAATTCCATTAGATTTTAAGGCTTGAGAACCTAAAATCTGTGGCTTGATGTTCTGCCCTTTGGGCCCACTGTGGGGGTCCTGCCCCCTGGGCCCTGTGTGTCTCTGGTGACAGTGGTAGCCACGCTGACCTTGAACTGCCCTTTGGGCCATTCTTCCCTTTCCTTGAAAGACACAGCATGTTCATATCCAGATAGTTCTTTTGGCCCATTTCTTGCCTGTTAGAATCCCGGAGGTCTGATAATCTTCTGCATTTTGTCCTGCTACTGTCCTCTTCAATCCAAACTGGCAGTGTTTCTGCTGAGATGGTTGATTCGATCCACAAATCACATAACTAATCTCTTTCCTAAGTCTTATCCAGCCATACTCTGGTGTTCTCTCTAGAACATATTCTCTCATTTTTTTGCACAGGATAAGCTGAGAATTTTCTAAATCTTCAAGTTCTGGTTCCTTTTCTGCTTAATAATTCCTTCTTCAGTGTATCTCCACATTTAGTTATATTCTGAAGTACTAGGGGTCAGAACTTCTACCTAACAATAAGAATTTTATACAACAATTATGTAAAATTGTATCTAACAATTCATCCCATGAAATATTTCATTTTTTCCAAGTAGATTGTAAATTCAGTGAGAAAAGGTGTTATCTGATATACTTCTCTAATCCTACCATCCCTCTTTCTTGAACTAATAAATAATCAGTGTGTGAGTATTGATAATGATGATTTTGAATAATATTTAACAATTCTTTGTTTCATATAAATAGTTCTAATTTCCAAACATTTTATCTTTCAATTTAGTGGCTTTTGGTTCTTGGTATGACCATGTAAAAGGCTGGTGGGAGAAGAAGAAAGATTATCGTATTCTTTACCTATTTTATGAAGACATGAAAGAGGTAAGAGGCAACTATGATTTCTTCTTTATTTTTTAGAAAAATTAAGATTCATCTTCTTGGTATCAAACTTTCTTTTTCCTTGATCTATGAATATGACTCATCTACTATCCTTTGAACACTGCCTTGAAAACTGACCTTTAACTCAATCCACTTCTTTCTACCAGTATTGTCTCCTACCCCTTTTCAGCCAAGTATCTTGACTAATTTGGACTACCTCATTTTTACTTCCATTATCCAATCAGATGTAAGTATCTTCTTGAAACCTAAATCAGAGTATGACCACTCCTTTCAAGTCTTAAGTGGCTTCTGTCCCTTTGTCAAATATAAAATCACTAAGATAATTTATAGAGTTCAGCATTATTTAGTCCCTATCTCTCTAACCTTTTCTGGTGCCATCTTTCCCTTTCTCACTTAGTGACCCTACCTGAAACATTTTCCCCCAGTATTTCTAGATTAATCTCTTCTCATCCTTTATGTCTTCACTTAAGTATTATCTGTCATGTCCCTACTGTCAAATATTCCACTTTGTTGTTATCTATTAAAGTCTCTTTTGCTGCTATTGTTCTTTTTCATACTACCACTATTTCTAATTATTTTATATATGTGTTTCTTTACTTATGCTTTCTTGGTCTCCAGTACTATAGAGTAAGCTCCTTAACACTATCTTGTCCATGGTTGTTTCCCCAAGTGGCAAGCACAGTTGGGGAATTATGTAATTTCTTTATTTAATCTATAAAACATTAGCTTTTATTTTCTCATCTTCCATACGACTATTAGCAAGAAAAATAATTCACTGTCCAATTTGATAAAAAATGTGTCCGGAATTGGTTATTTTAAAAGTCCATTTAAGAAATGTTCCACATCTCTTAAATTGAATGTCTCTTAGAGCACCTGTCCACACCTAAGTTCCTTCAGATAACTATGATTACCATTTGTCTCTTATTTGGGAAATCTATACTACAATCTCTAGGAAAACCACCTTCTGGTAGATTCCTTAGTCAAATTTTCAGCTTCTTCTCATATTGTTTAAACCACTTTGCACATGCCATTCTGGATTATGGAGTAATGTATTGTCCTAATTACGGGTCTAGAAGCAATAAGTAGTGGTTGGGGTGGGTTTTGAAGAAGATAGGCATTATTTTGAAAGGAAATTTCCCACATTATGTCAAAATAAGGTCTCAGATATAGAGGAAAATCTTTATCTGCTGACAGAAGAGGATCAAAATTGCACAAAGGTTCCAGAGTCTCTGGGTTCAGATCTACCCCCCAAATATTCCTATTCCAAGCCTGAACAGTCGACACTTTTCCCATCACTCTTCTATTTAACTTTTACATGATAGGCTTTGCACAATTGAGAATTCAACTTTCACTTCAATTCTTCCACTTGACTAATTAAAGTGTATGCATAATTTCCAACACATACAGTTCTGTAGCTATGAGAAACAGATTATTTTAGAGCCACCACACAAACTCTATGGTTCTGCTTCCATGAGTTGAGATGGGGAGTTCAGGAAAGCTAAATTTAGCATTGCCTTTCTGCCTGATCTCACCAGGTCACTAAGATTAGGACTCTCTGCCTCAGTTTGGTTTGGACCACAGAGAACATCTCCAGTGGGTAGCAGAGCACAAATGGTTTGTCCTGAGTTCCACCTATCATTGGATCTAACATGCTATCATAAGTGCAGCCTGAAGCACAGAGAAAGGAAACCATAATGAACATATCTGTGCTCTTCACTGTTGACTCTTTCTCTTCCCTACCTTTCCTTGGGCTGAAAATGGATAGGCTTCAACTTTACTTTCTTCCTCATATACTCATATAATAAATAAATCTGTGTAGTTGTGAGAGACAGAGTTCGTTCTTTTCACTAAATTAAGTCTATGAGATAGGTAATATATTTTTAAAATTGAGAAATAGTTTACATATAACACAATATTGGTTTCAGGTGTATGGAATAATTATTCAATATATGCATATATTGTGAGATAATCACCACAGTAAGTCTAATTGACATCCTTTACTACAGAGTTTCAATTTTTTTTCTTGTGATGAGAACTTTTAAAATCTACTCTCTTAGCAATATACAATACAGTATAGTGTTACTAAATATGGTTAACAACTGTTCCTGATCTTAGAGGAAAAGCTTTTGGCTTTCACAGTTGAGTATGTTAACTGTGGGCTTGTCATATATGACCTTTATAGTATTGAGGTATGTTCCCTGTATATCCACTTCGTTGAAAGTTTTTATGAATGTATGTTGAATTTTATAAAATGCTTTTTCTGCATCTATTGATATGATCATATAATTTTTATCCTTCATTTTGTCAGTGTAGCATATCACATTTGATTTGCAGATGTTGAACTATTCTTACATCCCTGGAATAAATTCCACTTGATCATGATCCTTTCAGTATGCTGTTGAGTTTTGTTTGTTAGTATTTTGTTCAACATTTTTGCATCAGTGCTCATCAGGGATGTTGGCCTGTAATTTCTTTTCTTATGTTATCCTTATCTGGCTATTGTATCAGGGTAATCCTGGCCTCCTAACATGAGTTTGGAAATCTTCCCTCCTCTTCTGCTTTTTGGAAGAGTTTGAGAAGGATTGGTCTTAATTCTTTTTAAAATTTTTGGTAAGTAATCTAATCTTGATGTTAAATATGCTTAAAAAAAGGAGATCAAGAGACTTTAAAAGTTTACCTTATGATAAGAGTAACTTGTTTTATCACTATCTGTTATTCTACAAGTTAATTCTAAATTTGAATGTGAAATCTTAAATATTAACCCAATCTTTCTCTTTGAATTTATTTAGAACAATTTTAATCTTGCTTCTAGCAGATGGTTGTCTTGTATAACCAAGAATTAGGATATGTATTCAGAAAAACAAAATGAAAGTGCCCATAAAAATGTAAAATGATTTCCTCCACAACACTGATATATAATTTTATTAAGTGCATTGCCTTCTTCATGACTAAATATACCTAATCCTTTTTCTTTACAATTTCTTTAGAATCCAAAGTGTGAAATTCAGAAATTGTTAAAGTTTCTAGATAAAGACCTGCCTGAAGTAACTGTGGATAAAATCCTCTATCATAGCTCTTTCAATGTGATGAAACAGAATCCAAGTACAAATTATACCACTGTACCCAACTCTGATATGGATCATTCTGTGTCTCCCTTCATGAGAAAGGGTAAGAATGTCATATACTAGTTTCTGTATAGCCTACCAGTTGCATCATAGATAGTATAGGTCGGCAGGTAAGAGTGATATCTAAGAAATGGGAAGAAATTGTGTATGCTAGGGAGAAAAAAAATTTAGGAGAAAAAAAACTTAGAGGAAAGAATTTGTGGCAAAAAGCCCCTATCAGTTTTGTTAAGCCTAACATGTAAAACATGACTTCTAATGAGAAATCTTTACTCAAGAGCCTGTGCATTGTGAAACATGAATCTTGGCACCCATTGCTATATTAGAAAAATGACTTTGATTTGTATGAATTACTTAGATATTCTTCATATTCCTTAGGTTTTGCTGTGATAGGTAGCTGGCTTAAATGATTCAGGTATATTAAATTAATGAGGGAAAGTGTCAGCTTCTTGAGGTTGTTGATATGATTATGGTAATCAATATATCCTCAGCATTGAACTTAATTTATAACTAGTATCTTGAATAAAAGAGTCCTTTAATACATATGTGTTGAATTGAATCATGTGTGCATGTGTGAGAGAGGGGCTGATTCTGCTACCTGTGTATTAGTCATCAACTTTGCTATAAAACAAACAACCGCAAGAATATCAGTGGCTTGAAACCAGAAGATTTTTTCATTTAATGTTGATAGATGTTGGCTACCTGTGGCTGCTGTAATTTTGCTCAAGTATTTTTGACTCTGATCAGTTTTGCTTGGCTGTCATGGTCTCAGACTCTTGTGTTTTTTTCTGAAACACAGGTTGAAAGAGCTGTTTGTGTCATATGCCCAATATCATGGTAGAGAGGAAGAGCAAGAGAGGTGTTGGAAACTCACAATGCTTTTTCAAGTTTCTGTTCATATGTGGTATATATCACACATACTCAAATTCCATTGGCCAAAGCCTTTAAAAACCCAAGCCCAAAGTAAATGAGGCAAGGAGGAATTAAACAACACAGGACAATGGATAGAGATGTAAAATCTTACAGTGAATGAGAGTGTGTAGTTATAGATGCAATGTGAGACAGTTTTGGGGAACAGGTGTTTTGATGATAGCTTATAAAGGGACTAGTAAAGGTAATTTTAATTATAATGTATCTTCATATATCCTAGAGATTTTTTCTTTAGAAAGTAAGGAAATTTGCCATGGGTAAGTCTTGCTGGGAATATCTGGATCTCAACTAGGTATGATTTTGCCTCCCAGGAGACGTTTGGTAATGTCTGGAATCACTTTCGATGATCATACAAGGATGTGCTATTGGTATCTGATGTGTAGAGGCCAAGCATGATGACAAATATCCTATAACACGCAGGGCAACAGCCCCCCCACCCAGAGAATTGTCTGGCTTTAAATATCAACAGTGGAGATGTAAATAAATTAAATTAAATGCCACACTTGATCAATCTGGGCCAGATTGACATCATTATTTTGGCATGTTTTCTTCTCCTTTTCTAAAATTAGGTTTCCAAATTTGCCTTCTGGGTCATGAAAGATAAGCTATGAAAATGTCATTATTTTTATCAGATAGTCTTTGCAAATGCTGTATCCTATATCCTTCCTTTAGGGTTTTAGGCATGGTTAGTATTTTGAAGATTAAGCAGTCCGGTTAGCCAGAGACGGGTAAGATTCCTCAAGGGAGGAACAACCTAAGACAGGCACAGTCGCAGGGGGGTCATCAGGTGAGAAATTGGGGATCAACAGAGGTGAGGCTTAGAACCTCACCCTCCCTGTTCTGAGAGAAATCTTCTGCATATGTGGATGTTTTATTGCCCTTGTCTAGCTTGGATTAACACATAGTCTACAGGCACACACCTGATCATCTACATTTGCTCTCTTACAACACTAAACTATGTTTTCTACCTTTATGTTGTATCTACCTACCACTTCAGCATTTTATTAAAAATAATAAAGAGAGAAATGTGGTATCCACATATAAATCAAGTATAAAAATCAAATGTGTATTCATATTTGAACTGACTGTTTATAGTTCATAATGCATGAGCAAAACCAAAAGTTTCTGTGATGACTGCCCTGGTACTGTTCACCATGTAACTTATTCACTATGTAAGAATTTGTTCTCCATGTAAGAACTTGTTCGTTATGCTTCAGAAGATTGGAGACTGACGAAAATTAGGCTTGGGGTGGATTAATGATTGTGCATTGAGCAATGACTCCCCTATACAGAATTTTATTGTTATTAACAACCATTTGATCAATAAATATGAGAGACGCCCTAACAACAACAACCAAAAAAAAAGCACACACTTCCAATTGTAAAATAAATAAGTAACCGGGATGTAATGTATAGCATAAGGAATATAGTCAAAATATTGTAACAACTTGGTATGGTGATAGCTGGTACCTAGAATTATCATGTATATAAATGTTGAATCACTGTGTTGTACACCTGAAACTAATGTAATGTAATACTGTGTGTCAACTACCCTTCAATAAAAAATAATTATCTAAAAAAAAAAAAAAAAAAAAAGAAGATTAAGCAGTCCTATAGTAAAGAAATATGTTTAATTACATTTAACAAAGTAATTTCCAACTACTGCTTGATCATAGAACTTCTTTCATAAATTATAGACATTGGAAAAAATGGCTTTAAAGTGACTGGAAAATTCTCTTTATCTTTTGTTAACAAAGCTCATAAAGCCAAAGAATGAAGATTTTGAGACATTGGATTTTCTCCTGGGGATGTTTCTTCAAGATATTAAAGGGATTCTTCTTTACATATAATACTGGAGAGATCAATGGAGAGTTTTGAAAAACTAAGAATCTAGGATACTGGGTGTGGGAGTAGGAAGCCAAGAAGAGAGTTAAGGAGTAGATATGACATTCTAAAGGTTAAGGTTTAGAAATACAAGTGGTAATTCAAATTAAAACTGAATTTAGAAGGAAATTTTACACTAGTCTCAAATTTACCATCTTATCTTTCTTTTCAGGTATTTCAGGGGACTGGAAGAACCAGTTCACTGTAGCCCAGTATGAGAGATTTGAAGAAGATTATAAAAAGAAAATGAAAGGATCTACACTGCAGTTTCGTTCAGAGATCTGAGAAATACCTGCTCTTTCTCCACCTCCTTAGTTGGCACTTAAATTAAAAGAAAAAAAGCCTTCAAACATTTGCTGAAAGAAACTCTGTATTTAATATTTCCTTATTTACTAATATTAGTACTTTGTAATAGAATATTCAAAGAATGTCAAAGTCTATGTATAAAAAATCAATGCTGTCTCTATGACTTTATCTACCCTCCACAATATTTTTACTATTCTTTTTTTTTTTTTTTTTTTTTTTTTATAATTATTTTTTATTGAAGGGTAGTTGACACACAGTATTACATTACATGAGTTTCAAGTGTACAACACAGTGGTAGAATATTTATATACATAATTCTAGGTTCCAGCTATCACCCTACCAGGCTGTTACAATATCTTGACTATATTCCTTATGCTATACATTACATCCCGGTTACTTATTTATTTTACCATTGGAAGTCTGTCCTTTTTTTTTTTTGTGAGGGCATCTCTCATATTTATTGATTAAATGGTTGTTAACGACAATAAAATTCTGTATAGGGGAGTCAATGCTCAATGCACAATCATTATTCCACCCCAAGCGTAATTTTTGTCAGTCTCCAATCTTCTGAGGCATAACAAACAAGTTTTTACATGTAGAACAAATTCTTACATAATGAATAAGTTACATAGTGAACAGTACAAGGGCAGTCATCACAGAAACTTTCGGTTTTGCTCATGCATTATGAACTATAAACAGTCAGTTCAAATATGAATACTGATTTGGTTTTTATACTTGATTTATATGTGGATACCACATTTCTCTCTTTATTATTATGATTTTTAATAAAATGCTGAAGTGGTAGGTAGATACAAGATAAAGGTAGAAAACATAGTTTAGTGTTGTAAGAGAGCACATGTAGATGATCAGGTGTGTGCCTGTAGACTATGTGTTAATCCAAGCTAGACCAGGGCAATAAAACATCCACGTATGCAGAAGATTTCTCTCAGAACGGGGGGGTGAGGTTCTAAGCCTCACCTCTGTTGATCCCCAATTTCTCACCTGATGGCCCCCCTGCGACTGTGCCTGTCTTAGGTTGTTCCTCCCTTGAGGAATCTTACCCGTCTCTGGCTAACCAGTCATCTTCCGGGGCCATACAGGGAAATGTGAAGTTGGTAAGTGAGAGAGAAGCCTTATTGTTTGAAAAAGTTAGCTTTTTACTTCTTTGCATATTTATGCCCTGTGGCTTCTGTGCCCAGCATTTGTCTTGAGGTGTCTTTACCACTTGGAAGAATTATGATACTCGGTAAATTTGATATGAGGCACGAATTCTATTTAAGGGTTGTAATTAGGAAGGAAGAAGAAAAGCTATAGAAGTAGCAGGCGGAAGAAAACATGGGAAGATTGATTATTTCTTTGATATATCTTCTTGTAGAGTAACTTCAGCATGTATAGGTTTTAAGCTACTACTTAAATTGCACACACACATTAACATAATAGGAGTATAGTTACATAACCAAAGCATATCTGTAATTACCAGCCATCTGCAGTGAAACCAAGAAAACCAGTTAGGCACCTTAGGCATTTGTGAAAACTTATCTATGATATGGTGGATATTGTCCAAATGAACTTGAACAGTCTGAGAGAAATCAGACAAATTAAAACAACCCATTCCTGGGGACTGTTCACATGCCATATGTTCTTTTAACAATAAATAGTTTGTAGTTGTAAGACTTTGGAGTGCTACAATTTGCACTTCTCCAAATTCTTGGTTGAGTTCCAACAGTATAGATCCAGTCCAATTTTGTTGTTTTACTGTATGCACAGGCCAGCTTAGATATCTCCTTCCTCATTCCCATGGCAGGTCCAGGAACTGGTGGGATGAGTGCATCTACAGCTGTAGCAGTGTGTGGATCTTTGTTGGGGTTTTTTGATGATCATCTTCTGGCATGAGTCTTCCAGAGGGTGCAGATGTTGGAAGTTCTTTTTCATATCGTATCTTAGTTCATTTTCGGGGCAGCCCAATTAGGCTTTGATCCTCTGTATAAACACAAACAGACCCTTTGCCTACACTTTTATATGCCCTTTATATCCTTGTGTAGAACTCGTTGGAGGTTACCACACAGGAACTGCCCTTTTTTTTTTTTGCTATCACTAATCTACACTTACATGACGAATATTATGTTTACTAGGCTCTCCCCTATACCAGGTCTCCCCTATAAACCCCTTTACAGTCACTGTCCATCAGCATAGCAAAATGTTGTAGAATCACTACTTGCCTTCTCTGTGTTGTACAGCCCTCCCTTTTCTCCTACCCCCCATGCATGTTAATATTAATACCCCCCTACTTCTCCCCCCCTTATCCCTCCCTAACCACCCATCCTCCCCAGTCCCTTTCCCTTTGGTACCTGTTAGTCCATTCTTGAGTTCTGTGATTCTGCTGCTGTTTTGTTCCTTCAGTTTTTCCTTTGTTCTTATATTCCACAGATAAGTGAAATCATTTGGTATTTCTCTTTCTCTGCTTGGCTTGTTTCACTGAGCATAATACCCTCCAGCTCCATCCATGTTGCTGCAAATGATTGGATTTGCCCTTTTCTTATAGCTGAGTAGTATTCCATTGTGTATATGTACCACATCTTCTTTATCCATTCATCTATTGATGGACATTTAGGTTGCTTCCAATTCTTGGCTATTGTAAATAGTGCTGCAATAAACATAGGGGTGCATCTGTCTTTCTCAAACTTGATTGCTGCATTCTTAGGGTAAATTCCTAGGAGTGGAATTCCTGGGTCAAATGGTAAGTCTGTTTTGAGCATTTTGATGTACCTCCATACTGCTTTCCACAATGGTTGAAATAACTTACATTCCCACCAGCAGTGTAGGAGGGTTCCCCTTTCTCCACAGCCTCGCCAACATTTGTTGTTGTTTGTCTTTTGGATGGCAGCCATCCTTACTGGTGTGAGGTGATACCTCATTGTAGTTTTAATTTGCATTTCTCTGATAATTAGCGATGTGGAGCATCTTTTCATGTGTCTGTTGGCTATCTGTATTTCTTTTTTGGAGAACTGTCTGTTCAGTTCCTCTGCCCATTTTTTAATTGGGTTATTTGTTTTTTGTTTGTTGAGGCGTGAGAGCTCCTTATATATTCTGGACGTCAAGCCTTTATCGGATGTGTCATTTTCAAATATATTCTCCCATACTGTAGGGATCCTTCTTGTTCTATTGATGGTGTCTTTTGCTGTACAGAAGCTTTTCAGCTTAATATAGTCCCACTTACTCATTTTTGCTGTTGTTTTCCTTGCCCGGGGAGATATGTTCAAGAAGAGGTCACTCATGTTTATGTCTAAGAGGTTTTCGCCTATGTTTTCTTCCAGGAGTTTAATGGTTTCATGGCTTACATTCAGGTCTTTGATCCATTTTGAGTTTACTTTTGTATATGGGGTTAGACAATGGTCCAGTTTCATTCTCCTACATGTAGCTGTCCAGTTTTGCCAGCACCACCTGTTGAAGAGACTGTCATTTCGCCATTGTATGTCCATGGCTCCTTTATCAAATATTAATTGACCATATATGTCTGGGTTAATGTCTGGATTCTCTAGTCTGTTCCATTGGTCTGTGGCTCTGCTCTTGTGCCAGTACCAAATTGTCTTGATTACTATGGCTTTATAGTAGAGCTTGAAGTTGGGGAGTGAGATCCCCCCTACTTTATTCTTCTTTCTCAGGATTGCTTTGGCTATTCGGGGTCTTTGGTGTTTCCATATGAATTTTTGAATTATTTGTTCCAGTTCATTGAAGAATGTTGCTGGTAGTTTCATAGGGATTGCATCAAATCTGTATATTGCTTTGGGCAGGATGGCCATTTTAACGATATTAATTCTTCCTAGCCACGAGCATGGGATGAGTTTCCATCTGTTAGTGTCCCCTTTAATTTCTCTTAAGAGTGACTTGTAGTTTTCAGAGTATAAGTCTTTCACTTCTTTGGTTAGGTTTATTCCTAGGTATTTTATTTTTTTTGATGCAATTGTGAATGGAGTTGTTTTCCTGATTTCTCTCTCTGTTGGTTCATTTTTAGTATATAGGAAAGCCACAGATTTCTGTGTGTTGATTTTGTATCCTGCAACTTTGCTGTATTCCGATATCAGTTCTAGTAGTTTTGGGGTGGAGTCTTTAGGGTTTTTTATGTACAGTATCATGTCATCTGCAAATAGTGACAGTTTAACTTCTTCTTTACCAATCTGGATTCCTTGTATTTCTTTATTTTGTCTGATTGCCGTGGCTAGGACCTCCAGTACTATGTTAAATAACAGTGGAGAGAGTGGGCATCCCTGTCTAGTTCCCGATCTCAGAGGAAATGCTTTCAGCTTCTCGCTGTTCAATATAATGTTGGCTGTGGGTTTATCATAGATGGCCTTTATTATGTTGAGGTACTTGCCCTCTATTCCCATTTTGCTGAGAGTTTTTAACATGAATGGATGTTGAACTTTGTCAAATGCTTTTTCAGCGTCTATGGAGATGATCATGTGGTTTTTGTCTTTCTTTTTGTTGATGTGGTGGATGATGTTGATGGACTTTCGAATGTTGTACCATCCTTGCATCCCTGGAATGAATCCCACTTGGTCATGGTGTATGATCCTTTTGATGTATTTTTGAATTCGGTTTGCTAATATTTTGTTGAGTATTTTTGCATCTACGTTCATCAGGGATATTGGTCTGTAGTTTTCTTTTTTGGTGGGGTCTTTGCCTGGTTTTGGTATTAGGGTGATGTTAGCTTCATAGAATGAGTTTGGGAGTATCCCCTCCTCCTCTATTTTTTGGAAAACTTTAAGGAGAATGGGTATTATTTCTTCCCTGTATGTCTGATAAAATTCCGAGGTAAATCCATCTGGCCCGGGGGTTTTGTTCTTTGGTAGTTTTTTGATTACCTCTTCAATTTCGTTGCTGGTAATTGGTCTGTTTAGATTTTCTGTTTCTTCCTGGGTCAATCTTGGAAGGTTATATTTTTCTAGGAAGTTGTCCATTTCTCCTAGGTTTCCCAGCTTGTTAGCATATAGGTTTTCATAGTATTCTCCAATAATTCTTTGCATTTCCGTGGGGTCCGTCGTGATTTTTCCTTTCTCGTTTCTGATACTGTTGATTTGTGTTGACTCTCTTTTCTTCTTAATAAGTCTGGCTAGAGGCTTATCTATTTTGTTTATTTTCTCGAAGAACCAGCTCTTGGTTTCATTGATTTTTGCTATTGTTTTATTCTTCTCAATTTTATTTATTTCTTCTCTGATCTTTATTATGTCCCTCCTTCTGCTGACCTTAGGCCTCATCTGTTCTTCTTTTTCCAATTTCGATAATTGTGACATTAGACCATTCATTTGGGATTGCTCTTCCTTTTTTAAATATGCTTGGATTGCTATATACTTTCCTCTTAAGACTGCTTTTGCTGCGTCCCACAGAAGTTGGGGCTTAGTGTTGTTGTTGTCATTTGTTTCCATATATTGCTGGATCTCCATTTTGATTTGGTCATTGATCCATTGATTATTTAGGAGCGTGTTGTTAAGCCTCCATGTGTTCGTGAGCCTCTTTGCTTTCTTTGTACAGTTTATTTCTAGTTTTATGCCTTTGTGGTCTGAAAAGTTGGTTGGTAGGATTTCAATCTTTTGGAATTTTCTGAGGCTCTTTTTGTGGCCTAGTATGTGGTCTATTCTGGAGAATGTTCCATGTGCACTTGAGAAGAATGTATATCCCGCTGCTTTTGGATGTAGAGTTCTATAGATGTCTATTAGGTCCATCTGCTCTACTGTGTTGTTCAGTGCTTCCGTGTCCTTACTTATTTTCTGCCCAGTGGATCTATCCTTTGGGGTGAGTGGTGTGTTGAAGTCTCCTAGAATGAATGCATTGCAGTCTATATCCCCCTTTAGTTCTGTTAGTATTTGTTTCACATATGCTGGTGCTCCTGTGTTGGGTGCATATATATTTAGAATGGTTATATCCTCTTGTTTGACTGAGCCCTTTATCATTATGTAGTGTCCTTCTTTATCTCTTGTTACTTTCTTTGTTTTGAAGTCTATTTTGTCTGATATTAGTACTGCAACCCCTGCTTTCTTCTCACTGTTGTTTGCTTGAAATATGTTTTTCCATCCCTTGACTTTTAGTCTGTACATGTCTTTGGGTTTGAGGTGAGTTTCTTGTAAGTAGCATATAGATGGGTCTTGCTTTTTTATCCATTCTGTTACTCTGTGTCTTTTGATTGGTGCATTCAACCCATTAACATTTAGGGTGACTATTGAAAGATATGTACTTATTGCCATTGCAGGCTTTAAATTCGTGGTTACCAAAGGTTCAAGGTTAGCCTCTTTAGTATCTTACTGCCTAACTTAGCTCGCTTATTGAGCTGTTATATACACTGTCTGGAGATTCTTTTCTTCTCTCCCTTCTTGTTCCTCCTCCTCGATTCTTCATATGTTGGGTGTTTTGTGCTGTGCTCTTTCTAGGAGTGCTCCCATCTAGAGCAGTCCCTGTAAGATGTTCTGTAGAGGTGGTTTGTGGAAAGCAAATTCCCTCAGCTTTTGTTTGTCTGGGAATTGTTTAATCCCACCGTCATATTTGAATGATAGTCGTGCTGGATACAGTATCCTTGGTTCAAGGCCCTTCTGTTTCATTGTATTAAATATATCATGCCATTCTCTTCTGGCCTGTAGGGTTTCTGTTGAGAAATCTGACGTTAGCCTGATGGGTTTCCCTTTATAGGTGACCTTTTTCTCTCTAGCTGCCTTTAACACTCTTTCCTTGTCCTTGATCTTTGCCATTTTAATTATTATGTGTCTTGGTGTTGCCCTTCTTGGATCCTTTCTGTTGGGGGTTCTGTGTATTTCCGTGGTCTGTTTGATTACTTCCTCCCCCAGTGTGGGGAAGTTTTCAGCAATTATTTCTTCTAAGATACTTTCCATCTCTTTGCCTCTCTCTTCTTCTTCTGGGACCCCTATAATACGGATATTGCTCCTTTTAGATTGGTCACACAGTTCTCTTAATATTGTTTCATTCCTGGAGATCCTTTTGTCTCTCTCTATGTCAGCTTCCATGCGTTCCTGTTCTCTGATTTCAATTCCATCAATGGCCTCTTGCATTCTATCCATTCTGCTTATAAACCCTTCCAGAGTTTGTTTCATTTCTGCGATCTCCTTTCTGGCATCTGTGAACTCTTTCCGGACTTCATCCCATTTTTCTTGCGTATTTCTCTGCATCTCTGTCAGCATGTTTATGATTCTTATTTTGAATTCTTTGTCAGGAAGACTGGTTAGGTCTGTCTCCTTCTCTGGTGTTGTCTCTGTGATCTTTGTCTGCCTGTAGCTTTGCCTTTTCATGGTGATAGGAATAGTCTGCAGAACTGGGACGAGTGACGGCTGGAAGGACTTCCTTTCTTGTTGGTTTGTGGCCCTCCTCTCCTGGGAGAACAGCGGCCTCTAGTGGCTTGTGCTGCGCAGCTGCGCGCAGACAGGGCTTCTGCTTCCTGCCCGGCAGCTATGGAGTTAATCTCCGCTGTTGCTGTGGGTGTGGCCTGGCTCTGGCAGCTACTCCAAAATGGTGGAGTCGCGTTGGAGCAGGAGCTGCTGGGAGGCTATTTATCTCCGTAAGGGACCTCCCTGCTCCCTGCAGCCCAGGGGTTAGGGTGCCCAGAGATCCCGGATTCCCTACCTCTGGATTAAGTGGCCCGCCCTGCCCCTTTAAGACTTCCAAAAAGCACCCGCCAAAACAAAACAACGACCACAAAAAAAAACAAGAAAAAAATTTTTTTTTAATTAAAAAAAAAAAAAAATTTTTAATTAAAAAAAAAAAAAGGTGGTCGTTCGTTTTTCTTTATTCTCCGGTGCCAGCCTCAGGCCTCTGCTCACCGGTCTTTCTGCCCTGTTTCCCTAATATTGGGGTCCCTGTCCCTTTAAGACTTCCAAAAAGCGCTCGCCAAAACAAAGCAGCAAAAAAGCAAAAAAAAAAAAATGGTCGCGCGCTTTTCTTATGTCCTCTGTCGCCCAGCCTCCAGTGCCTGCTCACTGTTCTTGCTGCCCTGTTTTCCCAGTATCGAGGGCTCTGCACTCTGGCCCGGATGGCTGGGGCTGGGTGTTCGGCAGTCCTGGGCTCCGTCTCCCTCCCGCTCTGCCTGCTCTTCTCCCGCCGGGAGCTGGGGGGGAGGGGCGCTCGGCTCCCGCGGGGCCGGGGCTTGTATCTTACCCCCTTCGCGAGGCGCTGGGTTCTCTCAGGTGTGGATGTGGTCTGGATATTGTCCTGTGTCCTCTGGTCTTTATTCTAGGAAGGGTTGTCTTTGTTATATTTTCATAGATATATGTTGTTTTGGGAGGAGATTTCCGCTGCTCTACTCACGCCGCCATCTTCCGCCCCCCTCTATTTTTACTATTCTTAAAGACTAAATATTAAAATGAAGTTTAAAATCTATACATTTGCCCTCTTTATTAAATTCAAGTTCTGGGTCAATGGACTTCTAAAAAAGTTACATAAGAGAGTCTTCAAAATGGATGGTTAGAACCAAAACATCCCTTTAAAAAGGTTTTAAATTCTCTTAGTTATAGGGTTAGAATGATACCAGTATAATGTTAGATTAATGACATTTTTGCACAAGGAGTTTGCTGCAGTGTGTTGCCCTAGAATGGTTTACTATAGATTAACTTTTGGATAGTTTATTAATTATTGTCTCTGTGACTCTGGGAGGAAAAATATGTTCCCAGACTGGGGCAAATAAACTTTGAAGCCAAAATCAGTCAAAGGGAGAAATAAACTGGGAGAAACCAGTTTTTTGCTTACAAGTAGTTATCTGTTCCTGCTCACCTGTGTCTTTTGCGACCTGGCTGCAAAAACGACCCCACCAAACCTCTCTGGTCCAGATATGCCCTCATTCCCACCCACCTTGTAATCACCTATTGATATGGAGATAGACTACTTCTCTCCACCCCTTGGAAACACCTTTTGATATGGAGATGAACTAAGGCCAGAAGAGAGATTCTGGAAATATTGCATTTTTACCCTCAGAAACCCAAGGGATCATGACATGATTGTAAGGCTGGAGGCACCAGAGGGAGGGGTGAGCAAGTCAGACGAGCTCAGCCCTAACCAAATAAAGGCGGGCAGCAAAGCCCCCAACCCTGGTCTAGTAAGGGAAAGAGACCAACAGATTCCGGCCTGATGAAGTGCCTTAGGCTAGCCAATCCTCGAGCCACTGTATACCTATGCTCTCCCTCCCCTAACTTTATAAACTCGCTGCCTGCCCTGCTGGGCACGACTTCTCCCACCTGTGACTAACCAGACCGGTGACCATTGCCTGGGATTGCGCCCTATTAAACTTTCGGCTCCTTTGTAGCCTCCTCGCCTGGTTTTTTCAGCTCGATTTTACCTTACAATGATAAAGTAATATATGAAGAAGAGAACATTTTAAATGGTCTTTTTCTTTTTTATAGAACAGTCTTAAAGTGATGGCAATGAGACAGGGACCGTGGGTGTAGTCAGAGTAGGGTGAGGGCCTCTGAAAAAAGACCCCTACCAAAACTCTGTATTAAACAATTAAGTAAAGACAGAGTCATTCTTCAGTGAAGATTAGTTAAAACTAAAAAGCCAGGAATAACCTGGCCTGGAATGTTTGAACATCCCCCAGATAAGAAAGTACCTCAGCATAGCCCATATCTCCATTGTGTCAATTAAATGAGGCTATTGTAAAATTTACTGTAGCCTGCTAGAAGGCCCAGCTTATCTTCTTTAACTTTGCCCAGATGCTGCTTTTCCTCCTCCAGCTCTAATTAAGTAATATATAACCTGGGCAATTAATATAGCAGGCAGACCCAGCCGTAAACAACATAGTGAAGGGCAGGAAGGATTCCACCTTAAAGATAAGATCGCATTTTAACACCCAAGAAGTTAAGAAGTAAGATTCTTAAACTTATTATTTAACTAATAGACAATAACAGCCCATCTTGAGAGCAGGACAGGCAGCCTTAATTGATATGCTCCCAAACCAAGAAACTATTCTGGGAAAGAATTAAAGCAGTAAATTTCTTATGTTAACTCTGCAAAATAATCCAGAAAACTGGTAAGAAACTTAGTGTCTCTTCAAAGATAAACATTTAGAGACCATCTGGTGGGTCTGCATCCCTAGCTGTGTCTCTCAACCACCTGTAAATCCCCTAGACAACGGACCACCACAGCCTCTCTTGTCCCCTCTTGGCTCACGCCAGGAGCTCTGTCTGTCCTCTCACTGCCTCTCTCAATAAAAGTCTCCTTGGCTCTCCTACCTTGACTGTTTGCTAAATTCATTCTTCAACTCCGCAAATTAGAACCCCGGCATCAGCAACACAAGCCTAAAATAAAACCCAAAGAAAATACATTATGATGCAATTTAAGATGGCTCTAAAGCTTGATAAGGGGGTATGATAAGAGGGGGCTCCGAGGTGGGTTACCAGCTTGGCTACCTGTTCATAGGGTTCACTTAGCTTGGAGCCCTGGGGATAGAGAGAAGAATACGTCCTACTCTTAGATTAATATTCTTGTGATATCACTAGATAAGTATTAAAAAATAAATTAAGAAATGTGCTCTAACTGCTATGATAACCTTTACCTAAGGAAGGTTGGGTCAAATATTTTTCTCAATAGTTTGACTTTTCAGTTATTGTTTATAGAATAGCAAATATATGAAAACAATACCTATTAGCATTCCAGAGTTCTTTTAATAATGGCCTCACACTATTCAATTATATATGAAGTAGTGATAGAATGACTATCTGTTAATTTCTTATCAAAAAATCAGTTTAATCAGTTTAAGCTGATTAAAGAGATTGAGTTCTCAGGGTGTGTATATATATATATATATATATTCTCAGACTTTTCCAAAGGGAAAGAAATATAACCATGCTGTAGAGTTGATATTGAGTCTTTTAAGCCAGAAGGAGCAAATCTTTTCCTTCTTTCCTGGGGCAAGGTTCATTGCTTATTTATTCTTCACAATTACCTAACCCTTAACCATACATTAGATAAATACTTCTCAGTTTCCCAAGGCATTCTCCAATGTGGAATAAAAAATCCTATCTATTTAGAAAGTTCTGCTTTTGTAACAAATTCTAAAATTTTAGAATGCCATATTTTTAGTATGAAATTTCAAGAATTATTTAGTCTCTTTCCCTATCTGCCTTAGCAATATTATTACATCCATTAATAATTACATCCATTGTATTTTTTCATTGTCTTTGATTTAACTGTGTTCATATACTCAAATGAAATACGCAATAAGAAGTTTATCCTCCCAAGATAGAGGAAACAATATTTTGAAATGAGAAAGCTATACTTGTATGTTTTGGCAATCAGGAAATTTCACAACTAATTAGTGAGGAAATTAATTTCCTTTATTGTACAATGATTTAATAAATTATAGGATATGCTTAATGATTCATTGAAAATCCACATTTAAATATGTAAAAATGTCAGGATCATTTGTGTGAAAGTCCTGTCTTTGAATATAGGTCATAACAAATGCTTTAGTTTTAAGACATTGTTAGTAATGAGTCAGTACTGCACCATATATTTTCTCCACCTGACAGATGAGAAGGACTATTATTTATACTGAAATTTTGTTGCTAATAAAATGAATGCCTTGTAGAACATTTGCATTTTGAAACAGTAAGGAAAACAAATTTGTTTTAAAATATCCAAGTCAGCATAAATAATAACTAATCTTGGATTTTGTTTTTCTCTTGACTATGATAATATACACATGATAGATTTAATGGTAAAGGAATTCATGTTAGATACTATAAGTTGAATTCTCAAACTTCTTTTAATCCATATTTATTTTCTATTTTGACTCACCTTAGATCTTGAATTGTCCCTCACTTTTTTTCAATTACATATATTATTAATAATTATGAGTATTTTATAAGTAGAGAAAATGCATCACAAAGAATTTGAGTGATTTTCCCCAAATCATACATGTATGAGTAATTACACATATACAAAAGTAATGAGATTTGTTCTGTAATACAAAAACTGACACTTGCTTTTTCCAGTATAAGTCATTGAAATGAACCAGTGATCATCCCAAATTTTCAACCAATATCCTCTATGCCCTGTCCCGTCCTTTATTCAATGATGACTTAAAACTGTATTTTGAATTACATCAACATATTATTTCGGATTTAAAATAGGTTAGCTTTCAGGGTTTTTTGTTTGTTTTGTTTCTTATAGAATGACATTGGAAAATCAAACACATTTCAAATTTATAGGAAATATAACCAACATGCAGTTGTGGGCAAGATGTAACTCCCACTTAATATTAGTACTGCAAGTATAAACATAGCATGCTTCAATAAGAAAAACAATGCCATGAAATACAGTAACCACACACCCTGAATTTTCCATAACAGCTCTCATTTCAGATATTTTGCCTTCTTTTACTCTTATTTATGGAGGCAATTTTCAGATAATATTGCCAATATTTTGATTCAGTAAATAATACTACATCTGCAATACTTGACTTAGTATAAAAATAACTCTTTGGACATTAAAAATATTAAATATCATCTGTTACAGCAATCAGTTGATGTGGAAGAATTCAAATCTAAAATGTACATTTACAAATAATGTAAAAATCTTTTTATTGAAAAATACTGTAATCTCGTGACTTTGACAGCCAGGTCCTTTTCAACTATGAAATATTTTCATTTATTAATAGCCATCAAGAGCTCTAATTTAAGGAGAGGAAATCCCAATTTATTGAAATTAACAGTTGAGTATTTGAGCTCAGTATGTTCCTGATCTGCTAGGATATTTGGTGTTTTGAGAATCTCACATTTCCCCTAAAACAAATGATAAGACAGATGCTCAGATACTATTCTAAATATAGCCACATGACTCTTTTAAAAGTAAAATGAAGATTCAAGATTAAGACCATGATGGTTGCTCAAAGCAAAGACTTATTATGTTACAATGAATGATGTACAGTCATTTTTCTTGTGATATCAATTAATTTAGCAAACAACCTACTGATACATAATTTTAAAAAGACCCATTCTAGTTGATTAAATAACTTTATAATGTGTGCAAACTGCTTCATAAATTCAGTAACCATACAATATTTTATATTAATTTTTATGTGTATATATATCTCTGCATGTGCATGCAAAGATACAGACACATACACAAGTAAACCAATGATAGGCAATATCTTGGGACATTTATTGCCTTTACAGAACCCAAAGAAAGAAAGGAAAAAAGTTGAGCTGCTTCTAGGGAAGAAGAATATGAATAAAAATATATAAGATTTAAATTCATACATATTCTATTCAGAATAGCAAATTGAGAAAATTAAAGCCATATAAGTAAGTAGAATTTTAAGGAATCTTTAAAAGAAACTTTCTCTAAACTGCACTTTCCTATACTTGTTTTTACTTGTTTCCATCATCTAATTAATGAACATGTGGATCTATGTTTTTATCACTATTCTAGTCAACGTTAGAAACAAACAAACAGAAAATGCAAAGCACACAGGTCCTGTCTGTTTTTGGGCTGCTTACAAATTAATAAATCAAAGAGAAAGTGGGACTGCATATTACTGTCATATTGCCTTGTTCAGACATTAAATGCCTCCAGAATTCTGATAGGTTGTTTATTTTAGCTGGAAGAGACAGAGTGCTATTGCCTGTTGGCTTTGTCTTTTGTCTCTAGAAAGAGAGGGGTATTTTTCTTTAGAATCTTATGAATTAGTACTTTCTAAACAATTAACTCTCAATGCTTTATATGCCAAAAGATAGGAACTGGGAAGATGTGTGGAGAATTATTAGAATCAGAACAATAATTTTATGTTAACCAGCAAAAATCAAACTGGTCCTCTCGCCCAACATGCAGCAGGCCAAAAGCTGACATCAGGGTGTAGTGAAAGAAAGCCCTGTGTGAAGAGGTTGGGCAGCTAACCACAAAGCCTGGAACTCCTCTTGGGTTACAAGCAAGGGTTTTTAAGGGCAAAATTATGCTTGAGGGCACAGAGTACACGATCAGATATTGCAGGTTCTTCTGATTGGTCAGTAGTGAGGTAATAGGGGATTATTTGGGGTCTTTAGTTATCAGTCTTCTGCCTCCAAGTGTCTGGGGCCTCCATGCTTGTAGCCAGCAAGTGGTCTGCCTGGTGGAGTCCCTAGTACCTGCAAAACCATCCCAACAATATTGGAACCTTCTGAAGGTGGACAAAGGTTTTTGTATTGTTATGTTTATTCAGTTTGCCGTACCACCCCTTTCCTGACTCTCTAAATGCTTGTCAGCACACCACTGACCAACTGGGGCTTTTTTGATTTGCTAATGAGAAGTCTGAGAGGCTTCTTAAAAAGGGGGGCTACTGGTCCAGTTATGGAACTAGATACAGATCAGAATTTCTATATTAATTGTTAATAGCAAAAATGGAAGTAATAATTAAAAGTAATTTTAAAGAATTAGTAAGATAGAGAAGGAGGGAGGGTAAGAGGAAATGAGGGAGAGAGAATTCCACTTTATGTATGTGGTCTCTTTTCCTCAAGACTACCGAATCAGAAGTGAGAAGGAGAAACTTGTCTTCTATTGCTCCCAATTCTTTTTCTTCACGAGGGAGATAAAATTTATCACTACTAGAAACCAGAACTTTAATGCTTAAATCTTTTTAACAAGTATAGAATTACATGAGATTCTTTCAGTGGTTTAAACCAAAAATAAACTAACTTTATGAATCCTGCCCATTAGTATAATTTGTGTTTCTATTTTTGGACATGGAAAATAAACAAAGAATATTACAAAGAAAATTGAAAAATATTTTACACTTTTTTGTCTGTATGAAGAACTTTAAGAAATATCCTATTAATGTAAATAAAAGAGTTTATAACTTCAAACCAAAAGTTATGAGAGATACCTGAAAAATTTTAAGCAATATAGTCATGGGCAGATTTGTTTTTTTAAGATAATCTAAGAAACAATGCATTGTATTTTATACATAAACTTGGTATAATGACTTTTACATATCTAATATATAAAATGCATATATATTATATAATGTATGTATAAATATATAGATGATGAGGTCACCATTATAATATCATTGGAGTAGTTTCACCACCTAAAAATCCTGTGTACTTGGCTTATTCATCTCTTTTTCCCACCAACCTCTGCCAACCACTGATTTTTAAACTGTCTCCATAGTTTTGCCTTTCTTAGAATGTCATAAAGTTGGAATCATATAGTATGTAGTCTTTCCAGATTATCTCCTTTCACTTAATAATAGCCATTTGAGTGTCCTCCATGTCTTTTCATGGCTTGGTAGCTCATTTCTTTTTAGTGCTGAATAATATCTCTTGTTGGAGTTTATTTACTCATTCATCTACTGAAAGGCATCTTGGTTGTTTCCAACTTCTGGTAATTATGACTAAAGCTGCCAAGAATATCCCTGTGCATGCTGTGTGTGAACATAAATTTGCAACTCCTTTGAGTAAAAACCAGTGAGTGTGATTACTAGATCATATTGTAGGAATATGTTTAATTTGTAAGTAACTACCAAACTGTCTTCCAGAATGGCGAAACTATTTTGTGTTCCAACCAGTAATTAATGAGAGTTTGTGTGGCTTCATACCTCCCAACATTGGTGTTGTCTGTCGTTATTTTAATAGGCCACTGTATTTTATACCTTAGATTTATCCTTGTTTTATTGTACTCTTTCTCTTCTTTCTCCTCATTCGCCTTTCTCCTTTTTCTCACTTTTTGCTTCTTTTGAATTGGCTTTTGCCTTTCATGTTTCTATTTCCATGGAAATTATATGCCTTATTATTTTCTCTAGAAACTCCTCAAAACTTTCCATGTGTAATTAATAAAGTTTAAAATGATCAAAATATTTAACTTTCCCCTCTGAATAATGTAAGGAACTTAGAATACTTTATAACAATCCACACATCCCTTCAAGTAATGCTAATTATGTCTTATGTTTAAGTTTTGTCATATATTATTAATTCTACAATTCATATGCTGTTCTTAGTATTATATAATCAGAATTTGTTTATATTTATCACCAGGCTTCTCAACATTCCTCTGACACCTCAGGATTTTTTACTTGGATTGCTATCTTTTTTCTTGAATTTTACTCTAAATTTTTTGTACTTAAGTTCCATTGGTGGTAAATTTTACTTTTGTTTAAAGATATGAACTGTCTTTATTTTTTCCTTGCTCTTAAAAATTTATTTTGCTGCACACAATTCAAATTTCATAGCTATTTTCTCACAACACTTTAGTATGTTATTCTATAGCCTTCCACCTTCCATTGTTGCTTGTGAAGTCTATCAGTAGCCCAGCTGTTATTCCTTTACAGATTGTCTCTGTTGATTTTTAAATATTTCCTTCATTTTATTGATTGCAACTTCACAGCTAAAATTTGT
Source organism: Manis pentadactyla (assembly GCF_030020395.1). Classification (NCBI taxonomy): domain Eukaryota; kingdom Metazoa; phylum Chordata; class Mammalia; order Pholidota; family Manidae; genus Manis; species Manis pentadactyla. The sequence goes on along the minus strand of NC_080023.1, from coordinate 57,182,383 downwards.
TTTTAATATGTACCTGGAAAGTCATGTATTACATTATTTCTGGAAAATTGTCATCCATAATTTTTTTAAGTAGTTTATCTCCCCTATTCTTTCTATTCTCTCTTTCCAGAATTTCAATTACACATGTGTTAGAATTTTTCATTTTGTCTTATTTTCCACATATCTTACTCTTTCCTTGTTATAGTCATTTTCTAGGACTGTTCAGTTTTTTTAAGTTGCTCAGTTTTACTGTTTTGTTGCTTGCCCATCTATTGAATTATTATTTCAATAATTTTAATTTTTAAAATTTTGTTTGTGTTTTTTGCAGCTGCATAGACATTTTGATAGTTTAACTCATATTGATATTTTATTTCTTAAAATATTTTATACATAATTAATTTATCTCTTGTAAACCCAACACCTGACATATTAGAAGATTTATATCTACTTGTTTTATAGTAGATTATTTCCTCCTATACTATGCAATTTTATTGTGAGGTAAGAATTGCATGAACTGTGTGTGTTAGAATCTCGAGAGATGTATATTTAAGACAATTTTCTTAAATATTCGTATTTACATTTCTCATGCATTGGTGGTAACTAACAGTCTGGAAAAATTTTAGTGCAGCTTTAATATCTTTGTTCTAATTGCAGACCTATGTAGATAGCACACATTTAATCAGAGACCCACATGCCTGCAGAGACATATGGTTATAAATTCTAATGCAGTATTATTATTAATATTAATATTATCAACTCAATGTTTTCAGAGAGAAGCAGGATTCATTGTGGGGTTTCCCTGATTTCATTAGCTCTGCAATATTTGTTATAATACATTCTTTTTTATTGTGGAAAGATTTTTTTGAACATTTGCCTAAAATCCCATTTTGTGTTTCATTTTTACTTTTGATTTCTAAGAAGGGGTGGTGACAGGAAGTTGTGATACAATGTTGCAAAATTAAAGATTTTATTCATATTTTACCAAAAAGTTAAAAAGTAGGGACCACACAAAAATTTAGAAATGAAAATTGAAACAGCACTGGCTTCAGCGTTGTGGAGTTTACTGACGGATTGTGGTTTTTATTGCAAGAAATGCTCCCAAAATTGTACGCATGAAACCAGACTCCATTAGTATTCAGCTGGAGCAAAACTGGGAAAAGAAAAGAGTTTTATATTAAACAAGTTCCAGTAGTAATGAAGTCTCTCTAATAATTATGAAGCCATATGTCCTGCCTCACTCTGAGACCAGAAGCACTCCTCATTTAGACAGTGCCAGGAAAGAATAACATCTGTGCTATTTGTTTTGACAGTGAAACAATTTGCACTGGTATGTATACCTTACTTACATCTTTCTTTGTGATGTCCGCTGAAGATTATAACATATGGCATAATAAATCAAAACCATAGCTTACCCCAGAGATCCGTGATTCATGGAATACTTTTCTTTGGAAAGCAAATACATTCTCAGTAATACAGAAGTTACTATTCTCACAGCTGTGTCTGTAGTAAAAACTTCTATGTCTAAGACACTATGATGGCTTCAAAATTCTTGAAAGCAAATTTGGTTAAAAGCATATGTAAACAGTGTAGGGAGCATCAGAGCCTGTGGATGCTTAAGGTGTGTGAGTTTGGGAGGTTGGAGTGTTAGGAGAAAACCTCTCTAGAGAAGGGAGAGAACTCTCGAGGAGGGAGAGAACGCGGGCCTGCATTGGAATCTTACATGCACATGTAGGTCTGTAGTGGCAATAGTGGGCATCCTCATGGATCTTTCTCAGACAATAATGGAAAGCTCAAATGTAATTTCCAGGAACTGCCTTCTAAAGAAAAAGTAGGTTTGACATAGTTGAGGGCAAAGCCAGCTATTGCTGGCAGATACATGGGGATAAAGTCATTACTGTGGTGGACAAAACTCAGTGAGCATAACTGCATCTTGCTTATTAAGAATTCAGTGAAATAGCTCATTTCTGTCTATTCATTGCTCATAAGCCATATCTATTGTTACAGCCTGTCCTGCTATTTGTTTAGAAAGTAAATGCAGAAATAATAATGATAAAAGTTTGCACTTACATAGTGATGACTACCAGTGGAGCATTGTACTAAGTGTTTCACAAACATCTTTTTATATTTGTACACCACCTTTGTGAATTTGGTACAGTATTATTCCCATTTTATAAAGAATAAAACTGAAATACAGAGATAGTGTATAATTTCCTCCATGTGTAATAGGACTAGAATTTGAATGTAGGCAGTTCTGCTTGGTTCTACAATCCTACCCCTTCCTGATCAAAGTCGGTGCTTTACAAACTAGAAAATTGAGACTGGAGAAATTAAGGAATATTTCCCAGGCTATACTGATAGCAAAATGGCAGAGACTAGGTTAGAAAGTATCTTGAATTCTGAGCTTCAGCTCCAAATCTCTAACCTAACTGGTTGAAAATGGTACAAACCTTTTTCAATGAAGGGGATTTAAAACTGAAGTTATAAAATGAAACAGAATAATTGCTCCTGGACAAAGGACACATGAACAGTCTGCATGAAGTGGCAATGAGCTGAAATACACCATTCTAAGCTTTCTATACCTTTTACCCCTTATGGATTTTCAGTATATTCAGGCTTTCTCAGGAAGTTGTAGCTCTTCAGGAAGTTAAAAATGATACCAAGAATAACAAATAAATGAACCACGTATATTTATTTTGAAGTCTGAATCACCACTCTGTGTTTATTTCCTGGTTTAAGTTTTCTATGATTTATATATACATTAAGACATGTATAGGATGTGTATTCAACAAAGTATGTCAATTAAAATACTGTATAGCCAAATTATATTAAATTAACCCTATACTCAACTCTTTATTTCTTTAAAAACATACAAATTTATAGGGTCTCACAGATCTCAAGTTAATATAAACTTAGGAACATGCAATAACTATAATACATAATGCCACCTTAATTTCACTAAGATCAAAATGAAAATATTATCATACCTTTTAAAAGAAAGCAATTGTTATTCAATGCAAGTAAAATAAAAGTAATCATTTGTTTTGTATTTAAAATAGTCATAAAACAACCATGTGCTTACCTCATCTAGCTATGAAAGCCAAAATTTTCAAAAACATTAAGAATACAACTTCTAAAGAATTAAATGATGGCAATTATCTGCATAAGCAATTTGAGTAAAAATCTAGAGTGTAGGTGATTAAAAGACAGTAGAAAACTCTTTTAGGGACTTGGTCACCTACGAAGTCATTATTTCTAAAGGTATATGTTTCCTAATTGGTTAAATAGTATTTTGACTCGGTTGTTGAGATGTGTACAAAGAACTACTACTCAATCTAAAATATAAACAATTAAATATTCATTTTTTGAAAACTTATACCAAGCAATGTATTGAGTAGGGACTCTTGCCCAAGGACCCACTTAATCAGGCTGGGAGTAGCTGAGGTTCAGATATGGAGTATACCTCTCCAAAGCTGTAGAAATCAGGGAGGGAGGAATGATGGGGCAAAGGTTGTGATATTAAAGTACAAATTGCATGTTAATAGAAAATACCATTTTACATTTTTATTTCAGTTTTTTTAATTGAAGTAGAATTGACATACAATATTACATTAGTTTTCAGTGTATCACCTAGTGACTTGACAATTAGATGCATTACAAGCTGCTCATCATAGTAAGTATAGAGACCTTCTGTCACCATATAAAGTTATTACAATATTCTTGACTACATTCCCTCTGCTGTACTTTTCATCCCTGTGACTTGTTTTGTAATTGGAAGTTTGTGCTTCTTTATCTACTCCACAAATTTTGCTGAGGTAGCTTATAAGGTCTCAGGCCAAAGACACACTTTCTCATGAGAGCTTTTGTTTCCTTTTCAGGAAATGGAAACCACAGGCCAAAAGAATGGGTGTTAGAGGCCTCTGCTTACTAAAAGAGCCAGCTTGTGTTCTGCTTGCCTCCTCCCCCATCTTGAAATAAAATGAGGGAAGGTCTCCAACTCAAGCCTTTTAACACTGTGATGACGAGTGAGTTACCCTCTTTTGTATTTCTGTGAGTCAAAGTATGTGTCTTTGTTGGTCTGGTTCCCAGGCAAGCAGCTACCTGTCAGTGTAACCCACCTTAAAAGGCGGAAGTAGATTCATCGCCATCCTAATCCCTCAGGTAGATGAGCTATGATGACACAAGGAATTTCAAGGAAATGACTCTGACCATTATTTCTATTGCAGGAAGAAAAAGATGGCCTTGTGCTTGGGGATTTACAGGGAAGCAAATTGTTGCAAGAAAGACTTGCTTCTCCCTTAGACTTAAACATTCATAACTGAGAAAAATATCCATGAAGACAGAGACCACTGATACAAGAAAAGAATATAGATAACATATATATAGAGATGTATAGAGAATATAGATAACAGAATATTAAATTGCATACTCTTAGGTAAGGAAAATAAAGACAAATGTCTTCTAAGTGTGAAAGGAAACTAGGAAAAACAATAAAACCTGAGAAAAACTGTCATCAGCTTTTCCTTGAATTAAATACCACAAAAAAGAGCATTTCTAGCTCTGTTTCCTCTCAATTCTAGTTTTTGAATTTACTTTTGAAAAAATTTAGAACATTTATTCAGTATTACTAGGGTCACAACTTGATATTATTTTTATATACATGCAGCAAAAATTAATATGTAATAAAAGCCATTATAAATGCATGTGACTAAAATTTAGAGGCCCTTTTCCTCACCAATGCATATATAAAAAGTGAATATGTATTCAGCATTTCTTTGTATTTGCCTTGCATGTGCAATTTTCTGTCTTCCAAGAACCTATCTTCTTGTAAGATAAATAATAAAAACTAAAATTTATCAATAAATATCAGACTATTATGTAAAGATAAATTGCATATGATAATTCCTGTGAAGAAAATAAATAAAATTAAAATCACTACTAGGGAAAATGTGTTCTATTTATGGAAGAAAAATGATTATTGTCTTCAATATGTAAAGAGCTCTTAAAAGAACATAAGTATTTTAACAGAAAACTAAGAAAAGGCTAATAATAGTTTACCTACCCTCTTAAAAGAAGGTATTAAGTTGGAAGAGCATACAAAAGTCAGTCTGTGATGTAATTAAAGAAATGCCAACTAAAACAATGAGATGATAATTTTTGCCTGGAAGAGTATCCACTCCACAAAGGTCTGCCATATGAAATGTTGGTCACTATGATGATAAAAAAAAATGCATTGATATTCTGCTGATGAAAATTTAAATTGGTACAAACTTTACAAAGTGCATACCTTTGATTTAGCAATTCTTCTAGTAAATTTTCCTGAAGTAAGAAGTAATTTTTCTTAATGGCAAAATTCAGCATAAAACTTATATTTATAATATAATTCCTTTTTGGGGGAGAGAGGGGAATTGTGTAACAATTCTTAGAATACTCTGCAAATACCCAACTGTTAAATGCTGGGTGAAATTTAGAACAAATTTAAATCCATATTTTCTCTGTGGTCTAGAATTGTTTTGCAATATATACATATTGTTTTGTGAATAGGGAAACAAAATATTTTGAATATTAAGTGCCTCTCAAAACTTATCTTTCCCACCTGCCATAATAATTTCTTAAATTTTACTTAACTCCTCATAGAATTTATTTCATCAGACACTTAATGACATTGAAAAAATACAAACTTCTTAAATATTTCTGTTCAGACTGGTTGATGTGCCCACAGGACTAATTTCAGGGCAAAGAAATACATGTATTGTAAGTCTTTTATGTAAATCTTTCTTAATCTCTATTCTATATTTGCTATTTTCTTTGTTAAGCCTACATAACTTAGAAGTCACAGTTATATTCTGAGCCTGATTTGTTACCTAATATTTATAAAATCTTAGCCAAATCATTGGGAATCTCTGAATCTTGTGGATAAAGTTTAAATTATTAACAGATTGAGAATTATCAATCAATCATTATTTATAAATCAGCAAGACAAACAGGATGCATTCCTTTTTTCCTAGTGTAGTGTCTGAAACATGACAGGTTTGGTGACTGAATGAATAAATAAATGAATGAATAGATGGATTAATGAATGAATTAACATAGATTATCAATACCTCCTTTAAAGCAAGACCAGTTTTTATTCATTATTCACAAAGTGTGGTCCTCAAAGCAGTGGTATCAACATCATCTGGGAGTTTGTTTAAATTGCAAATTCTTAGGCTATACCCTAGACCACCTGAATCAGAAACACTAAGGATTGGGGCCCAGGAATCTGCATTTTTTCAAACTTCCTAAAATTTAAGAATCCCTGACTTAGGTTATTTTTCAGTTAGTACATACTGATTGGAGTTTGATAGCTTAATTGATAATATGGTTGCCAGGCAACCCATGCATATCTAAGTAGAGTTTTTCTGAAATCAACACCCTATGCCAAAGTTTGCAAATTGCATTCCTTGGCATGTGCCATACAAAAACGCTTATTTTGTTTAGTACATATAGTTGGTTGTTGACACTTAAGCATTTGGCATTTGGACACTTTTCACAAAAATAATCAAATCTCTAAAAATCTTGCCCTCTTTTCCTGCATGGTAAGAATACGCTGGACATTACACCTCCAGCATCGTCAGCCTATTATTCTCCCATTACAGAGACAGGGTATTAGTTTATTATCTTGCTTGAACTGTTGCTTTCCTTAATCTTAAACTATTTCATGAATGTATGTGTGACCCATTTTTCCAGTTTGTCTGGGAAAGACTCATTTTATACCTTTTGTCCCATGTAATTATTTATAGCTCCTTATCTAGTCTCTAAAGCATCTTAGTTTGGATGACAAACAGATTGCCCTATTCATAGGTATTTGTTTTTGCATCTCCAGGCTCATCAACCCTCCTCAAAGTTAATACTGAAAATCCTCTAATGAAAGATGAAAGTAAATGTGACCCTAAATATGGGCAGAGGAAAGAGGGCACTTCAGGGGCAGAACCCAAATCACATAGGCCAAGAATAAAATTTCTTTATAACAATATGGTTTGTCAAATTTTCATTCTGCAACATAATATATATTTTAAAAATTAAAAGAGATGCCTTTAAAATGACAAATATAAAAAGAAAAGTGCAATCTGTTTCAATCAGTTGGAGAAATACTGTTACATTGGGGTATGACTCATAGCATTGAGTCTATTTCAGAAATTTGACCAAATTGAATTGCAGAACAATGCATATCAAATCAAAACTTCCAACCAATTTAACTCCCATATTTTGACAATATAATATTTTGGGAATCCAGGCTTTCATGAATACATCTATAAAAATTTAAGTATTGCTTTCATTGGTTTGGCAATTAAGACAAAGCCTAAATATAACTGTCCAAAATTTTGCCAAAAGTGGTGCATAACTCTGGATGGAGGCCTTTCATGCATGATTTTGTTGTTACCAAAGGGTTGTCCATGGGTCAGTTTTTATTTTCTTTAGAAATATTCATAAGAACTTTTTTTCAGGGAGGGAATATTGTTGAGGATAACATTCTTTATTTTATATAACTCTATAATTTTTATCTCAAACTTCTCATAGCTTTCACAGTTTTATTTCAAACGTCTAATTTAATTTGTTTTGCAGTGATTTTCCCATGCATGAAACAGAACCCAATAAACAAAAACATTTAGATTTGCATTGTAGCAGTTGATTGAGATTTTATTCTTTAAAAGTTCAATAAGCATACTTTCTAAAGACAAACTAATTATTTCAGAAATGTGTTATTTGTTGGAACATTATATTTTTCATGAAAAAAAAATTGACAGTTCAACCCACATAAAGAAAGCTTACCAGACTAACATTGGTGCAGTAAAGGTAGTAATGTTCTCATTTATAGACCAACACAGGGAAGCAACTGATGCAACAGATGTTGCTGCCGTGTGCACACTGCCTTGCTGAAGGTTCCCACCCCAGTGCCTGGTCTCGCTACAAAATCTTCTCATAATGTCAGTGTGTATGTACACACACATTTATTGATTTTACAATTTTATGAAAACAAATAAACAAGTAGGAATAACAAAAGCTCACTTATTACCTAGAAGATTTCTTAATCAGTACTCTTCATATATTTGACAAAACAATTTAGCTAATTGGCATTCTTGTGTATTAATTTTTTATCCTGCAACTTTGCTGAATTCAGATATTAGATCTAGTAGTTTTGGAGTGGATTCTTTAGGGTTTTTTATGTACAATATCATGTCATCTGCCAATTCTTCTTCTTTATGTTTCTATGAATTTGACTACTCTATGTACTTCATATACATGGAATCATACAATATTTGCCTTTTTGCGACTGAGTTAATTCACTTAGATAATGTCTTCAAGGTTTGCTACTCCAACAGCATAGTCCATATCGACAAGTTGGGGTCTCAACCTTCCCTTAAGATCCTATGAAGCATGAACTCATCTTATGAGATGAGTTTAAAGTTGACTTCAAGGAAGTCTTGAGCAGTTTTTAAATATTTCTCTTAAAATTTGCTTTTTCCTATATTAATCCTAAGACTGAATTATCTCTTTTGAGTTGCAAAATATTCAGGTGATTTTTTTTGTTTACACTTTGTATGATTGGGTTTTCCATGCTGTGGCAAAGATGATTTTATTAGGTATTATTTAGGGATAGATGCAAGGTCTCAGCTCATTCATATCTTTGTAGTAACAAATGTTGAACAAGAACATTAATAATAATAATAAAGTTCTTTGTAAAGATATAATGGCTAGCATATATTCTAAATACATTATTTATATTAGCTCATTTAGTAATCAGAACAACCATATATAGAAAATTGGAACCCTTGTTTCTTGTTGGTGGGAATGTAAAATGGTGAAGATACTATTGTAAACAGTCTTGTGGCTCCTCAAAATTTTAAAAATATTTATTACCATATGATCTAGCAATTGCACTTCTGGGCATATACCCAAAAGAATTAAAAAACAGTCATGAAGAAAAATTTTCACATGCATGTCCCTAGCAGCACTATTTGCAACTGTCAAAATATAGAAACAAACCAAGTGTCCATCAATGGATAACTAGATAAATGAACAGTGATATACATATATAATGGAATATTATTCAGCCTTAACAAGGAAGAGAATTTTGACATATTCTGCAATATTAATGAATCTTGAAGACATTATCTAAGTGAATTAAGTCAGTCACAAAAAGGCAAATATTGTATGATTCCATGTATATGTAGTCAAATTCATAGAAACATAAAGAAGAGGAATTGGCAGGTGACATGATATTGTACATAAAAAACCCTAAAGAATCCACTCCTAAACCACTAGATCTAATATCTGAATTCAGCAAAGTTGCAGGATAAAAAATTAATACACAGAAATCTGTGGCATTCTTATACACTAACAATGAACTAGCAGAAAGAGAAATCAGGAAAACAATTCCATTCACAGTTCCATCAAAAAGAATAAAATATCTAGGAATAAACCTAACCAAGGAAGTGAAAGACCTGTACTCTGAAAACTACACAACACTCATGAGAGAAATTAAAGAAGATACCAGTAAATGGAAACACATCCCATGCTCATGGATAGGAAGAATTAATATTGTGAAAATGGCCATCCTGCCAAAGCAATCTACAGATTCAATGCAATTCCTATCGAAATACCAACAGCACTCTTCAATGAACTAGAGCAAATAGTTCTAAAATTCATATGGAACCGCAAAAGACCCCGAATAGCCAAAGCAATTCTGAGAAGGAAGAATAAAGCTCCCCGACTGCAAGCTCTACTACAAAGCCACAGTAATCAAGACAATTTGGTACTGGCACAAGAAAAGAACCATAGACCAGTGGAACAGACTAGAGAGCCCTGATATAAACCCAACCATATATGGTCAATTAATATATGATAAAGGAGCTATGGACATACAATGGGGAAATGACAGACTCGTCAACAGGTGATGTTGGCAAAATTGGACAGCTACATGTAAGAGAATGAAACTGGATTATTGTTTAAACCCATACACAAAAGTAAACTCAAAATGGATCAAAGACATTAATGTAAGCCATGAAACCATAAAACTCTTAGAAGACAACATAGGCAAAAATCTCCTGAATATAAGCATGAGCAACTTCTTCCTGAACACATCTCCTTGAGCAAGGGAAACAAAAGCAAAAATGAATTCATGGGACTACAACAAACTAAAAAGTTTCTGTACAGCAAAGGACACCATCAACAGAACAAAAAGGCATCCTACAGTATTGGATAATATATTTGTAAATGACATATCCAACAAGGGGTTAAGATCCAAAATACATAAAGAACTCACATGCCTCAACACCCAAAAAGCAAATAACCCAATTAACAAATGGGAAGAGTATATGAAGAGACAATTCTCCAAAGAAGAAATTCAGATGGCCAAAAGAAACATGAAAAGATACTCTACATCACTAATCATCAGGGAAATGCAAATTAAAACCACAATAAGATATCACCTCACACCAATAAGGATGGCCAGCATCAAAAAGTCTAAGAACAACAAATGCTGGTGAGGATGTGGAGAAAGGGGGACCCTCCTTCACTGCTGGTGGGAATGTAAGCTAGTTCAACCATGTGGAAAGCAATATGGAGGTTCCTCAAAAAACTAAAAATAGAAATACCTTTTGAACTGGAAATCCCACTCCTTGGAATTTACCCAAAGAATACAACTTCTCAGATTCAAAAATACATATGCACCCCTATGTTTATTGCAGCACCTTTTACAATAGCCAAGATATGGAAGCAACCTAAGTGTCCATCAGTAGATCAATGGATAAAGAAGAAGTGGTACATATACACAATGGAATACTATTCAGCCATAAGAAAGAAACAAATCCTATACTTTGCAACAACCTGGATGGAACTGGAGGATATTATGCTCAATGAAATAAGCCAGGTGGAGAAAGACAAATGCCAAATGATTTCCCTCATTTGTGGAATATAACAACCAAGCAAAACTGAAGGAACAAAGTAGCAGCAGACTCACAGACTCCAAGAAGGGACTAGTGGTTACCAAAGGAGAGGGGTGTGGGTGTGTGGGTGGGGAAGAAGGGATAAAGGGATTGAGGGGTATTATGTTTTGTACGCATGATGTCCGGGATCATGGAGAAAACAGTGTAGCACAGAGAAGGCAAATAGTGAATCTGTGGCATCTTACTACACTGATGGACAGTGACTGCATGGGGGTATGGGTGGGGACTTGATAATATGAGTAAATGTAGTAACCACATTTGTTTTTCATGTGAAACCTTCATAAGAGTGTATATCAATAATACCTTAATAAAATATTTTTAAAAAGAAAGAAGAAGAATTGGTTTCCAGAGTCTGGGTGGAGGGAAAAATGTAGAATTGTTTTTTAGTGGTTATAGAGGTTCAGTCTTGCAAGATGAAAAGTTCTGAAGATTGGTTGCACTACAATGTGGATCTTAACACTTAACACTACTGAACTTTACATTTTATAATGGTTAAGATGGTAAAATTTTGTGTTGTATGTACATTCCATATATGAAATTAAACTGTATAAAAAAGATGATTTCATACATCTCAATGAAGCAGTAGAGGCACAGAGAGGTTAAAGTTATGGCCCTCACTGATGGAGCTGGTAGATTATTGGGGTTGGGATTTAAAGCCCAGGGCGTCTGGTTCTACAGTCCGCCATCTTGACCACTAGGCCCCTCCCACCATTTTCTGTGCCCTCTGCTCTCTTCGGTGGCTGTGTTAAGTGTAGCTGAGACAGTGACATCACCTCTTTCACTGAGAGGTCTAAGAGAATCTGAGCTTCAATTTCACAGGTCTTCACACTTTGCCTGATTCAAGGCTGTCTAGACATCCATTATTATCTTGTCTATTTAACTGGGTTTTAATCAACACAGAAAAAATTAATTTTCCATCATAGATATGCATACCTAATTGAAAATATAATTTCCTGGGATTTTGTTTTTGAGGGTCTGCTCCTGCAGGTGGTAGAACTCTACTGATCCTGTGTCTTTGGAACATGTTATTTAATTAGATAAAGTTTGGCAGGAAGAGTAAGCTATTTTGTGGGAGCCAATGGCTTTATTTATCACCAAAAGGAAAAAACACAACCTTAGTTTGCAGAGTCAAAAAATCATACCAAAAAGTAAACAAAATAGCTTAGACAACATCTCAGAAAAATCAAATGTTCCAGATCCTCAAAGACAACCACACTAGCATTAGTATGTGGGTCTCAATGCTCTCCAGATTCGCCTGATGCATTGACAATATGTTTTCCTGATAATGACAACAAAATACAACTATACCAGGTGCATGGAAACATTTTTTTCTTCATATTCTCTCACACACTCCAATCTTCCACACAAACCAAAAATGAAAGAACACTAGCTGGCAAAGAAAATTAGGAATCATTTGGCAACATCTTTTAAAGACATAAATATGTCTAAAGATTCCTTAAAGAGATTTAAGTAAAAGGGATGATCCAAGAGAATGGATAAGTTTTCTTCTGGGCTTTTTGACTTTCCCAGGCCTTGGCCATTGTAGCTGTACCTAAGTTTGAGACAGGTGTGCTTAAAAGGATTTGATTCAAGCAACTAGACCATAGGAGAATCTTATAGGTGGGTGAAGTACTGGGGATGGAGCGCACAGAATATTTTGGGGCCAAAATTTCTTCTCCTCCACACATAAGCTTCTTGCTCACTCCTTCTCTGTGTATATATGATTCAGCTCACAAAAAAAAGAGAAGGAAGGAAAGGAAGGAAGGAAGGAAGGAAGGGAGGGAGGGAGGGAGGGAGGGAGGGAAGAAGGAAGGAGAAAAGAAGAAAGAGAGAGAGAGAGAGAGACAGACAGTGAGAGAGTGAGAGAGACAGAGAGAAAGAAAAGAAAGAAGAAAGAGAGAGTGAGAGAGAAAAGAGAGAAAGAAAGAGAGTGAGAGAGAGTGAGAGAGAAAAGAGAGAAAGAAAGAAAGAAAGAAAGGAAGGAAGGAAAGGAAGGAAGGAAGGAAGGAAGGAAGGAAGGAAAGAAGGAAGGGAGGGAGGGAGGGAGGGAAGAAGGAAGGAAGGAAGGAAGGAAGAAAAAGAAAGAAAGAAAAACTGCTGAGAGGTTGTAGAATGATTAGAGTAACTGAAAGTAAGCAAATTCTAAAACCATCAATTCTGTCTCTGCTGCCAAAATTATTTCGTGTTTAACATGTTTGTTTATGCTAGCTCTTTCCATGATACTGAAAACTCAAGTATCTTCCAGATGAACACACACCCACACACACATGACTTTGAATCGTGACCAAAATTATTAAAAGACATTCTAGTAAGTTGTTGAGAATAAACAGGCTCTCATCCAACGACCCTTCAGGTTCTTTCCCTATGCATTTCTCTCAGACCCTTTGAAGCCTTGTGAAAACCTTCAAATCTAGGCAAATTTGGCCATGCTTACTCTTGGCCACTGCCCTATTCACTTCCTTCTTGGTGCTTCCTGGCTCTGACAGCTGTTGAAACAGCAGTGCCTGCCTCTCTGTGTGCATAGTTCAAACCTTTTATATCTTAGCTGCCTGTGAAGTCACTGACTACCACATTCAGATAGTACTTGATCTTACTTTTTTCCTGGAGTGAGGGGTAAGCCTTGCCCTGCTGCCTTGCCCTGCCCTTCTAGAACTACTGCCAATTTCCAGGGAGCCTTACAGCAGCAGCACCATTGGCTGAAAACAAAAACTGAAAAAGGGGACTTAATGGTAAGTAAACTTGCTTTTTAAATCTCTTTCCCAACGTTTTTGTCTTTCATCTGCAGAGTATTATGCTCCTTGAATGATTTCCATTTTAAACACATGTTTGTAATTTGAATGTTTTTGTCTAATTCCAATTTTCCCACAGGCAACTCAGTGTTGTTCTCACTATTTAGAACCTCTCAGGCTTTGAGAGATCACTTTAATTTTTCTTGGGTCGGTGGGACTCATCTGAAGTGGACCAGCATTTGGGACTCTTCTCATGAAATGGTAATCTTCATAAAGAAAAAAGGAATCCACCTCAAGTCCTTGTTCTCTGCTCCCATCTTTTCTCCACCCCATACACATGCACACACACACACACACACACACACACACAAGCACACAAGCACACACATGCATGCACACTACTTTAAGGCAGTTTGAATGTAGTATATATTGTTTACTATATTCATTTCAGTAGCTTGGTTTTGCTGGACTTTGTTAGGGTGAAACAGATAAAAGAAAGACTCTTTTTTCATTAGAAGAACCAGTCAGCTTTCATATCAGATGACTCAGTTTCTCCTAAGAAGGGCATTGCTTTCATGTTTTTCTTTTTTTACATTAATCTTTTTTGAAGCCAAGTTTAGACATTTTAATTTTCAACCTGTGATTCACCTTAATTAGGAAGACTTGCAGTGTAATGTAGATGAGAATATATCTTTGCATACAATTATTTATCACTTTCTGGTAGGACTTCAGTATTTTTATGAACTAATTTTTTATAGTTTTATAGTAAATATTATTCATGAACTAGGGTACCTGGCTCAATGACATTAATCATGTTATGTCTCCAGCTCTACCCCCTGCACCTATCTCCCATATATATTGAACTCATACCATCCACTGGTCAGAATGAGGTAATGATAAGTCAGGACTACTACTTCTAGTTTCCTGAACTGGTTACACCTACTTTGCAGATGTGACTAGTGTGTACTCAAAATCAGCTGCCTTGTTTTCATCTTGTTACTCACGTCCATGCTTCTCTGACAACACTTTTGCAGCATGAGGAGCGAGAGCTTTTTGTCAGAAGGAAGCTCACTTTGTCAAAGGAAAATTCCCTTACAAACCGTGAACACCCTTATTTGAATGAGATAAATCATGAACAGGTTTTTTACTCTGGGTCAGGCCCACTCACAGTAGATCTGCAGAATGATCAAGTGAGCAGAGCTAGGAAAACTGAAGTCTATTTCTGTTCTACTCACTTGTTTTGTATCTTTGAGGAGATTCTTTGAAGCTCTGTTTCCTAATCTTATCTATAAAACGAAAGGAAGGAGTCATCAGGGTGGGTAATGACTAGAGATAATAGTGATGGTGGAGCATCTTTTCATGTGCCTATTGGCCATATGTATACCTGCTTTAGAAAAATGTCTTTTCAGATTCTTCCCCATTTATTAATTGGGTTATTTGTTTTTTTGGTGTTAAGTCTCATGAGCTTTTTATATATTTTGGATATTAACTTCTTATCAGATAAATCATTATAAATACATTATAAATACATTTTCCCATACTGTAGGTTGCCATTTTGTTTTGTTAAGGTGTCCTTTTCCATGCAGATGTAGTCCCACTTGTTCATTTTGCTTTTGTTTCCTTGTCCTGGGAGTTATGTCCAGAAAAAAAAAGCTGCTCACATTCTCATTTTCAAGAGATTTTTGCCTATGTTTTCTATTCTTCTAATAGTTTTATGGTTTTATGTCTTGTATTTAGGTCTTTAATCCACTTTGAGTTTACTTTTGTGTATGGAATTTAACAGTAAGCCAGTTTCATTCTCTTATATGTCCAGTTTTCACAAAACCAATGCATTGAAGAGACTATCTTTATTCCATTGTATATTCATGCTTCTTTTGTCATATGTTAACTGACCATGTAAGTGTGGGTTTATTTCTGGGCTCTCTATTTTGTTGCATTGATCTATGGGTCTAGTCTTGTGCCAGTGAGATACTGTTTTGATTACTGTAGCTTTGTAGTATAGCTTGAAGTCATAGATTTTTTTTCTATTGTTTTATTTTTCTCTGTTTTCTATTATGTCCCTCCTACTTACTAACTTTGTGTTTCAATTGTTCTTCTTTTGCTAGTTTCTTTAGTTGTGAGTTTTGGATGTGTATTTAGGATTGTTCTTTTTTCTTGAGGCAGGCTTTTATTGCTATGTACTTCCCTCTTAGAACTGCTTTTGTGGTATCCCCATATTTTGAACTCCTGTACTGTTGTTTTCATTTGTCTCCATGTATTGCTTGATTTCCTTTACAATTTGTTCATTGATTCATTGATTTTTAGAAGCATGTTGTTTAGCCTCCCTTTGTATGTTGAGTTTTTCTGTTGTTTTCTTCATGTTATTGATTTCTAGTTTCATACCATTGTGATCTGAAAAGATTCTTGATAGAGTTTCAATCTTTTTGAATTGATTGAGGCTCTCTTTGTGTCTTAATATGTGATCTTTTCATGAGAATGTTCTATGTGCACTTGAGAAAAATGTATCCTGCTGCTTTTGGGTGAACCATTCTGTATATATCTGTTAAGTCCATCTGTGTCATTCAACACTGCTATTTCCTTATTTATTTTCTGTCTGGATGATCTGTCCATTGATGTAAGTGGGGAATTAAAGTCTCTAATATGATTGTATTGCAATTTCCCCCTTTACATATGTTAGCACTTGTTTTATATGTTTAGGTACTCCTATGTTGGGTGTATAGAAATTTACAAATGTTATATACTCTTTCTGGACTCATCCCTTTATCATTTTCTAATGTCCTTCTTTGTCTCTTGTTACTTTTTTGTTCTGAAGTGTATTTTGCCTGATATAAATACTGCTACTCCTGATTATTTTTCCCTTTTATTTGCATGAAATCTGTTTTCCATCCCTTACATTTTCAGTCTATGTATGTCTTTAGGTCTGAAGTGAGACTCTTGTAGGCAGCATATACACACATATTGTTTCTTTATCCATTCTGTCACCTTTTGTCTTTTAATTGGTGCATTCAGTCCATTTACATTAAGGTTATTGTTAATAGGTATGTACTTATTGTGATTTTATTAATTGTTTTCTGGTTGTTTTTGTAGTTCCTATCTGTTCCTTTCTTCCTCTCTCATACTCTTCTAGTAATTTGATGGTTTTCTTTAGTGTTATACTTGGATTTCTTTTTTTTAAAATTTTTTGTGTATCTATTATAGGCTTTAGTTTTGTAGTCACCATAAGGTTCATAGATAGTTTCCTAAATATATAGCAATCTATAGTATGTTGATGGTCACTCTATTTTGAATGCAATCTAAAAGTAGTACCTTTGTATTCTTATTCTTACTGTACAATTTATGTATAAGATATCATAATCTACATCACTGGGTATCCTTTGATTGATTTTGTGTAGTTGATTTTACCACTTTTTTTTTAAACTTCATACTTGATTAGTAATTAAATGGTCTACTACCTTTACTGTAGGTTTATTTTCACTGATGAAAAATATTTAAACTTAAGAACATTTCCATCCACAGAAATCCCTTTAATATATCCTGTTAAGGCCTGTTTAGTGGTGGTGAATCTTTTAATTTTTGTTTATCTGGGAAAATTTTAATCTCTCCTTCAATTCTTGTTTGTAAGTTCTTCCCTTTCAATACATTAACTATTTCATGCCACTCCTTTTGGACTGTAAAGTTTCTGCTGAGAAATCTGCTGATAGCTTTATGAAATTTCTCTTGTAAGTAACTGTCTGTCTCTCTTGCTGTTTTTAAGATTCTCTCTTTATCTTTAATCTTTGCCATTTAAATTAATATATATCTTTTTGTTGTCATCCTGGGATGACTTTTGTTAGGGGCTCTCTAAACTTCCAGGAGCTGGGTGTCTATTTCCTTCTGCACATTGGGGAAGTTTTTAGCTGTTATTTCTTCAAAGAGACTTTTTACTCCTTTTTCTCTCTATTCTCATTCTGGTGTCCCTATTATGCAAATATTGTTTCATTTGGAGTTGTCATACAGCTCTCTTAGCATCTTCGCATTTTTAGAAACTATATTTTCTCTCTGTACCGCAGCTTCATTGTTTTCCTGTTCTCTGTTTTCCATCATGTTGATTGTCTCCTCTACTTGCAGCAATCTATTATTCATTCCCTCTATTATAGTTTTCATTTCAATTACTGTATTTCTCAGCTCTGAGTGACTCTTTTTCAAATTTTCTACCTCTTTGTTGAAGTTGTCACTGAGATAATCAATTCTTTTCCCCAGGTCAGTGAGCATCTTTATGACTGTTACTTTGAAATCTTTATTAAGAAGATTGCTAATCTCTGTTTCATTTAGCACTCTTTCTGGTGTCTTATCTTCTTTTGTTTATAACATATTCCTCTGCTCCCTCATTTTGTCTGGGGAAGGCCAGGAAAGCTGGCAAAATCTCCTACCATTTTCCAGGCAGCAAAACCTAACCACTGCTAGGCCGAGTGGGCCAAGTGGGGTGGGTGTGCAAAGCGGAACATGTTTGTCCACCTGCCCTTTCTCTTACAGAAAGAGCGCCCTTCAGCCCCCACCCCTCTAGCACACGTCCCACTCCTGGTAAATCTTTCAAACTACTGTCTCTGTTTTCGGTCTCAGAGGGACCAAAGGAGCATGCCTGTCCTTCACAAATGACAGAAGCCTCTGCCTCCCAGGTTGCTCCAACTCTCCCTGATATCCAGCCCTATTAACCACCAAAGCCCAGTGCAATGTGGACTTGTGTTCCCAGAGCAGATCTCCAGGGCAGGTGTGCAGGACTTCTGAGAGCACATTGCTGCCACACTCCATTCCTCTCCCTCCTACCTGTGGGCTGGGATGGGGGAAGGGCTAGGGTCCCAGTTGATCCCAGTTCTGCCACTTTAACTTCCTCAATGTGGTCTTTGTTTCTTGATCAGGTGTAGATGCCTGTTCTGCAGTCTTTAGGGTTAGTTATGTTTGCTGCAGTTGCATCCTTGTGTACTGGTGAGGTTTCTGCCTTCCCTGTCTTCCCTCTCTGCCATCTTTTCCACCTGGAACCTGATTATATTTTTTTAAATCTTTTTTTTTATGCTCTTCTCCACTATCTTCCTCAGCACTTCTTTCCAGTAGTTTTTTTTTTAATCCCAAAATATCTGATAATTTAATTCCGATCTGACAATGAAGTCCCAAGAACCAAGACAACTAATATTTTAGTTTCAGTTTAAAGACTGTCATGTGCCAGACCCAGGAAAAACTGATGTTTTAATTCCTGTCTGAAGATAGGAAAAAAGCTGATATCATAATTTAAAGACTATCAGGCAGGAAGTATTCTCATTTATTTGGGGTAGGGTCAGCCTTTTTGTTCTAATCAGGCCTTCAACTAATTGAATGAGGCCCAAAATACCAGGGAGAGCAATTGCTTTACTCAATTTACAAATTTAAATGTTAATCTCATTCAAAAATACCTTCATAGAAATATCCAGGAGGGGGCGGAAGATGGCGGCGTGAGTAGAGCAGCGGAAATCTCCTCCCAAAACAGCATATATCTATGAAAATATAACAAAGACAACCCTTCCTAGAATAAAGACCAGAGGACACAGGACAATATCCAGACCACATCCACACCTGAGAGAACCCAGCGCCTCGCGAAGGGGGTAAGATACAAGCCCCGGCCCCGCGGGAGCCGAGCGCCCCTCCCCCCAGCTACCGGCGGGAGAAGAGCAGGCAGAGCGGGAGGGAGACGGAGCCCAGGGCTGCCGAACACCCAGCCCCAGCCATCCGGGCCAGAGTGCAGGGTCCTCGATACTGGGAAAACAGGGCAGCAAGAACAGTGAGCAGGCACTGGAGGCTGGGCGACAGAGGACATAAGAAAAGCGCGCGACCATTTTTTTTTTTTTTTGCTTTTTTGCTGCTTTGTTTTGGCGAGCGCTTTTTGGAAGTCTTAAAGGGACAGGGACCCCAATATTAGGGAAACAGGGCAGAAAGACCGGTGAGCAGAGGCCTGAGGCTGGCACCGGAGAATAAAGAAAAACGAACGACCACCTTTTTTTTTTTTAATTAAAAAATTAAAAAAAATTTTTTTTCTTGTTTTTTTTGTGGTCGTTGTTTTGTTTTGGCGGGTGCTTTTTGGAAGTCTTAAAGGGGCAGGGCGGGCCACTTAATCCAGAGGTAGGGAATCCGGGATCTCTGGGCAACCTAACCCCTGGGCTGCAGGGAGCAGGGAGGCCCCTTACGGAGATAAATAGCCTCCCAGCAGCTCCTGCTCCAACGCGACTCCACCATTTTGGAGTAGCTGCCCGAGCCAGGCCACGCCCACAGCAACAGCGGAGATTAACTCCATAGCAGCCGGGCAGGAAGCAGAAGCCCTGTCTGCGCGCAGCTGCGCAGCACAAGCCACTAGAGGCCGCTGTTCTCCCAGGAGAGGAGGGACACAAACCAACAAGAAAGGAAGTCCTTCCAGCCGTCACTCGTCCCAGTTCTGCAGACTATTCCTATCACCATGAAAAGGCAAAGCTACAGGCAGACAAAGATCACAGAGACAACACCAGAGAAGGAGACAGACCTAACCAGTCTTCCTGACAAAGAATTCAAAATAAGAATCATAAACATGCTGACAGAGATGCAGAGAAATACGCAAGAAAAATGGGATGAAGTACGGAAAGAGATCACAGATGCCAGAAAGGAGATCGCAGAAATGAAACAAACTCTGGAAGGGTTTATAAGCAGAATGGATAGAATGCAAGAGGCCATTGATGGAATTGAAATCAGAGAACAGGAACGCATAGAAGCTGACATAGAGAGAGACAAAAGGATCTCCAGGAATGAAACAATATTAAGAGAACTGGGTGACCAATCTAAAAGGAGCAATATCCGTATTATAGGGGTCCCAGAAGAAGAAGAGAGAGGCAAAGAGATGGAAAGTATCTTAGAAGAAATAATTGCTGAAAACTTCCCCACACTGGGGGAGGAAGTAATCAAACAGACCACGGAAATACACAGAACCCCCAACAGAAAGGATCCAAGAAGGGCAACACCAAGACACATAATAATTAAAATGGCAAAGATCAAGGACAAGGAAAGAGTGTTAAAGGCAGCTAGAGAGAAAAAGGTCACCTATAAAGGGAAACCCATCAGGCTAACGTCAGATTTCTCAACAGAAACCCTACAGGCCAGAAGAGAATGGCATGATATATTTAATACAATGAAACAGAAGGGCCTTGAACCAAGGATACTGTATCCAGCACGACTATCATTCAAATATGACGGTGGGATTAAACAATTCCCAGACAAACAAAAGCTGAGGGAATTTGCTTTCCACAAACCACCTCTACAGAACATCTTACAGGGACTGCTCTAGATGGGAGCACTCCTAGAAAGAGCACAGCACAAAACACCCAACATATGAAGAATCGAGGAGGAGGAACAAGAAGGGAGAGAAGAAAAGAATCTCCAGACAGTGTATATAACAGCTCAATAAGCGAGCTAAGTTAGGCAGTAAGATACTAAAGAGGCTAACCTTGAACCTTTGGTAACCACGAATTTAAAGCCTGCAATGGCAATAAGTACATATCTTTCAATAGTCACCCTAAATGTTAATGGGTTGAATGCACCAATCAAAAGACACAGAGTAACAGAATGGATAAAAAAGCAACACCCATCTATATGCTGCTTACAAGAAACTCACCTCAAACCCAAAGACATGTACAGACTAAAAGTCAAGGGATGGAAAAACATATTTCAAGCAAACAACAGTGAGAAGAAAGCAGGGGTTGCAGTACTAATATCAGACAAAATAGACTTCAAAACAAAGAAAGTAACAAGAG